>NW_026869849.1:4038466-4340629 GCF_018135715.1 Danaus plexippus | reverse complement strand
ATATGCAAATTTCATTTTATTTCATAGATATTGCAGATGATAATTTCTTATTCTGTCACTGAATTCCATAATCAAAAAAAAGTTTTAAAAAAATCGAAAAAAAATTATTTTTTTTTGCAGTCAACAATATTATGTCAGACTGCTGTTCAAAGTATATGCCTTGATAATATTCTTAGATTGTATTTCAAAAAAGACCAATATGATTTTTTTTTTTAACTGCCATTGGTATTTCTAAATATAACCCTTTAGAAGATGTGTCTCAGTTGTTTGAGAAACTATTGTTTTAATAAAATAATATTTGTTTTCCTTACATTTTTGTGAGCCAATTACTTTTGAATATAATTTTTATAACCACTATATATTTTCAGTGAAAAGATAAACAGGTCCAATTATCTGGAAAAGGAATTACAAAGAATTCATATAGAAGTTTCCACATTGAGCTCTAGAAATTCAACTCTGGAGAGAGAGGTCGTTGACAAAGAAAAACTTATTAACCAGATGAATTCAAATTGTACATATTTAGAAAAGGTATGATGAATGAAACTTCTTGATATAGTTTAATATATTATTTCTATGAGATATTTAAATAATTAATGTCCTGTTTCAGACAGTCAAAGATAATACGAATGTTATAAAAGAATTAAATGAAAATATTCAAGCATTGAAAAATGAAAAGGTAAGTGGATCATTTAGCAAAACAATCCATTATAAAAATAACTAATAAATATTTGCTGTTTATATTATTACAGAGTAATCTTGAGAGGAGACTAAGCCTTAGCGAATCGTTAGCAAATAAAAACACAGAAGCAGCCCAATCCACTACAGAACAATTGCTTAAAGCCAATCAAATTATCACCAAACAAAATAATGATCTTCTTGAAATTAAAGATAAGGTAACATTATAGAGTATCAATATTCACATGTCACTGTTATCAATTTATTTAATTTATAAATTTTATTAGCTTCTATGCAGAACAGCAATAGCGTTGGAACAGGAAAAAGTTATAGAAGGAAACATTAAAGAAATTGAGGAACTCAAAATAAAAATAAAATCCAGTTCAGAGGAAATTGAGAAGATCAAAAGTGAACTTGACGCGTTTAGAGAAATGTATAATAAAAATGAGGAAGCATTAAAAGATCGTGATGAGACTATAAAAAATAACAATATGGGTACTTAAATTGCTACATGATTTTACGTATTATGTTCTTAGTTTCATATAAAAAATCTCTATATTTTTAGTGATCCAATGGCTACATAAGAAATTAGAAGGCAATGGAATGGGAAGAAATGATCATCCTCATAAGAGCAGCTCAGATTTTCAATCTGCAACATCAACACCTTATTTTTTACAAAAAAATGTACAGAACTGTTCTCAAGAAACTGATGAATCAATTAATTTTTATGCTACATCTAAATTGTATGTATTGTCTTACAACTCGAATTTACTGTTCATTTAAATTTTTTTCTTTAATTTATTGTTTATTATAGATCCAGTGTGGAAGATAGCCCTAAACCTTCCGCTCCAAATAAAAAAGGCTTGGATCCGAAGTATTTAAAACCAGCCACTGAAGGAAATAGAATACAAAAAAAGGGTAATTTAATTTAGAATTGGCTTTGACCTTGACATGCTGTGTAAGGTAGTTTTTGGGTCAAAAATAATATCTCCTTTTCCAAGACCTGCTATACACAAGTTATTCAAATTAACTAATTTACTCACCATTGAAATCATATCAATGTTACTGATATACCATTTCATACTATGTTATAAGTATTATTATGAAAATATAGAATTTGTAATTATTGAAGAAAATTATTTTTTTACAGATTGTTCCAGAGAAGCTGCTAATGTTCAGAGTAAATCTGGAAAAGAAAATAAACATGTTGATTTACCGAAGGTTGATTTTAGAGAAAAAAAGTCTTCAAGACCAACGACGTATCGAGCTACGCCAGTTTCGGCATATTTTCCATAACATTAAATATTATATTTATAGCTTAGTTGAAATGTATTATCTATTTTTTATTAAAAATTTTAAAACAATTGCTTAACTACGAGTTTTATTTTAATTCTCATTAACAATTGTTGTAGTATTTTATTATTACGATATCTTAGTTGTTAAACAAGAAGGACTTTATATAAGTTTATAATGGTATGTTATAATAAAGTTTTATTATAGATAATTATATTCTTAGTTTATAATTATCTATTAATAAACTAACTTTTGGTATTCTGTATAGGGTGTCTGCAGTCTGTCATACGTCAAATTCGCGCCGAATTTTATCTTTATAAGCCGTTTTAACTTTAAAGTTTTGTAGAAAACATTACTATTTGGTTCAATTTTTGTTAAATGTGTAAATTGCCTTACAGTCTTTAAATAAAACGTGATAGGTAGTTTTATAAATTAAGTTTCGACTTAAGCAAAATGTGGAATGGTAAATATCTAATTGGAAATAATTTTTTTTTTATTTAACCAAATTGTAAAAATAGAATAATGTATCTTCGTACATAATCTAATGTATATTATATTTATTTGTTCAGATCAATCGAGAACTGATGGTGGATTCTTCAACAGTCAAAACGAATTTGGAAATGTAACTAACACTCCCAACCAAAGGCAAAAGTCTGTAAGAATACGATTTACAGAATATTTTTATAAATATCCATTTATTACAAATTCGTTTAAAACTAATCCTTTAATTATTCGTTGTCATCTTTAAATTTGTCTTATTTATATAATCAACAAGTTAACTATTAAAGTTTGGCTTATTTTTATAGGCGAGACGTGCTTCACGCACTGCCCCAATTGTTATTAAACAGGCTTTAAATTGTGGGGACGAAGGAATTAAAATATGGGGCACAGAAATACAAATTGTGTCAATTGTTGCTCGTGTTCAAAATATTAGAGAACAAAGTACCAAAATCACATACACAATACAAGATATAACTGGTAGGATGAAAGCTGTTCTCTGGTTAGAACAAGAATCAATGGATGAAAATGTAAGAGAACTTTGAAACATCTTTATTATATGTGTAATTTATAAAATAATGCAAAGCTAACCTGAATATTTCACAGGATCAGTCAACACCCAAAGTTCATGTTAATGATTACATACAAATTTACGGCAATGTTAAAACCAATAAAGGTAGAAAGGTTCTGATGGCATTCAAAATTATGCCCATAACTGATGTCAACGCCATTACATTCCATTACTTGCAGTGTCTCAACAACAAACTTAAGTTGCAACCTGGTATGAAAAAGGTAAAAACTACATATTAATTTACACAAATAGTGTTTTTTTTTAGTCAAATCAGGCATTTCCAATATATGAAAATTATAATACCTGTTATGTTGCATACTACAGCTGTCTGTTATATTTAGGTTATTAGTCCTTTAAAATTTTCTTACTTAAATAGGTTTTTTGTACTCCACAAATAACTAGAAACCATATTAAGAATTATTATTGATATAAAATTTCAACAGTATATAGGTAACATTAATATTTAGTAAAAAATTATACTAATTTTATAATCATCTTCTGTACAACAGGGAATTAAGTATGTAGATATTGAATCTGTTTCTTTCAGGATGTGGAACCTATTGGTAATAATTCTTCGATGATGGGTGGATTGCCGTCCAACTCGATGGTAGGAATGAATGATAACATGTCATTCAATGGATTGAATGTCCGTCAAGTGATGGTCTACAAACTGATATCATCGGCTGCATCAGACCAGGGTATAAGCAAGCAGGAATTGCTATCGAACTTGAGGGATCGTATGACTGAAGTTGAACTGGAGTGAGTATGAATATATATAAGATTTTTTGTATTATTTCTTAATTAATAGTCTGAAGAGAAGTTTTTCCAATTATTTAATTATAAGGTGTAAAAGTGTTGAATAATTTTTTTCATCAAAAGTAAAACAATACATCCCTTTAAGAAAAATTTTATGACCTAGGTCTATAAAATTTCAGCAAGTCAATTTCCGAATATTACAGATACTTATATATACAGATCTAAATATAAGTGATAATACAATATTTTTTAAATTCTTTGACATTCTATATGTTTAGTACATGTGGAATAAATCAAATTACTGTCTTACATTTGACTCACATTTTAGTCATTGCAAGAGAAAGAAATAATAGTTCAATCCCAGAAAACATTTTTCATTTAAAGAGTTTTAATTAACACTCATTACCGAATTATTCAATATTGACAATCTCTTTCAAATATATATATATATTGACTTAATGTAAATATCAGAGAAACAATAAACACTAGTTTAATTTTTTCTTAAATTATTGATAACTTATCTTTCATATAAACAAAATGATATTATTTTTTTCTCATTCACAGGAATATTCTGGAATTCATGTGCAACGAAGGTCATACTTATTCAACTATTGATGAAGAGCACTTCAGGGCTACTTAATACAAACAATACTATTTCACAAACTATTTTTTTATACATTACTGAAATAAAGATGAAAGTGTAAAAAAAAATGTTTTATTACAAAACATAAATAAAATATTGTTTCCTTATTATGTAATACATTGAGATATATTTAGATCCTTATAGTTCATCTCGTACAGATTTGTTTTTAACATCGGGTTTCTTCCCTGGATAAGTTTGGCTTTCAAGCTGTACATCTTTGAGTTCGTCTTGATCAGTAAGATACTCCTTTGCGGTCCAAGCTTGGGAACCATCTTTAAACATAAATATAGCTCTGTCATCATCTATGAGATACCTGTAACACAGTAAAACTGGTTATGACATAGAAATATTCATAGGAAATTAAACAACTAAAACAGCAATATACATTTTCAATAAATAAGGGATTGGTTATGCCATCTCAAATAAACTAACTCATTTTTATTTATACTGTGTGCTAGAAGTTACCTCTCTGCTTGTATATGAGCACTCCAAAGACCAGACTGCCATATCTTAGTCAACTCTTCGGTCCTGTGTCGAGTTGGTTTGTTAGCAACAGTTACAAACATCATTACGGTTTGTCCCTTTTTTGTTGCTTGTAGCACTGATTCAGGATTAGACATATCCAACTTAGTTAAATCAAGAGATGGTGGCTTACGCAAGTGTTCCGGTAATTCGTCCTCAGGTAAGGGATCTTCGTCTTCTTCCCATTGATCGAAGAGACTAGACGTGAAAGTCTCATGGTTAGATAAAGTTAAGATCTTATTAATTATAAGTGATAATAATTACCGTTCCATATCAGCATCGCTGAAGTCCCGTATATCTTTCTTAGCCCACGCCGGCTTTTCCTCGTCATTGTATTTTTTAGCCGAAGTTAAGGTAACACAAACTAATATTATTAAATACAGACACTTCATATTTTTAGGTATAAACCCAAGATAGCTAAATATATATTAATGACGAAATTTTTTCTACAGTGTTTTGAATCGATTGCAGCTTTTCACTGAATTTACTTATTATTCGTTGCAGTCTCTTCTACATATCTGAATACAGAAAATTTGTATTTTTAAAGAGATGAATTAACTAGAAAAAAAGCAAAATGGAATGTGTTAGGAAGCTAACTGTAATTGCAAGGAACTTGTTGTTTCAACGCGGCTGAAATAAATTTATAAAAATGAATGACAAGTGGTAGTTGACAGTTAATACAAATTAATCCGGTAAAGTGAAATTATATATTTTTTATTTGTGTGGAAATAACGTCCCACCACTAAACAATAAATTTTTATTTACGTAATATTTTATTTCTTTAAAATTTAAAATAACAGAGATTTACTGTAAACATATATACACATATTCATATAGTTTAGAAACTTTCTCCTCTTTGAAACAGTGAAAATATAGTTTACTACATTTTCACTGTTTTTCTTCAATCTGGATAACGTCTACTGTAGAGAGTAAAATTTTCGAAAGCATTGTCGCAGCTGTTCCTGTAGGTAGAGGAAAAGGGATATGATAGAATTTTGTAATCAGTGACATAACTTAAAACTTTCGTCCCCACAATAGTATTTGTTTCTACAATACCAAGAATGAAAACGTCATGATTTAAAAAATTAAGGTTTTAAAACCATAAGTTAAACTAGTAAACGTCATCGGTGTACGTCAACATTTAATGTCAACTGTCATTACCATTTGAACTTGAAAGTCAAAAAGAATTCAGACGTCAGCACAACGTCAGTTAACAGTTTGTCAGAGTGTCGGCTATCATTCCGGTCGTGTATTGTTTTGTATTTTGAAAATACCATTAAAATATTGATATGGGAATTAAGAAATTCTAAAGTCTAAAACCAAACTTCATATATTTAAAGACATCATATCCTTAATTTACTTTTGTGTTGTGTATCAAGTTTTTTTTAATCGTGTTCCGGAATAAGTGGTTAGGGTCGAATTTTATAGGGCTACATCAACCGGGGTGGGCATCATGGACCAAAACAGTATAACACCAAATACATCGAATCAGCAGTTAGTAATTAACGGAGACAATGAATCTGCAACTGCATTGTTGAACGAGAAGCAGGGTAGAAAGCGCGATAGTTTGAGAGATGTCACCTTCATCGAATTCATGACCGTCGGTATATTGTGTTATGTTAACCTTATCAACTACATGGACAGGTTCACCCTCGCCGGTAAGTTGCAGGATACAGTTTTTTTATCTATATAATACATACTTGTAACTAAATGTTAAAGAATTAGGTTAGTTTGCTATGGTTTATGTAATAACTGCAGTCTACATGATATTAATTTCAAGGAAAACTTACACAACAAATAAAATCAGATATTGTTTAGCCCTCTCCAATTCTATTTTAACTACTAGTAATGAAGTTACTACAATAAGTCTTGTTGGAAGAATATATATATTGCAAGATCAATGAATGACTTTATTCTAAGATTAAGATTAGCCCTAGCCTTGATTGTGACAATGGCTATGAGAAAACATTTTTTAATCTTGTATTTTATTTGGATTTCTGTATGAAAATAACTAGAAGTATAAATAAAATCAAGTGCTCAGTCTTATTAGAGTTTTCTAAATAGAATTTTTTGATAACAAATATTATGTGGTATTGATAAATATTTTAATCCCTTTTATCTTTTATAAAATAAATTTATAATTGTATTAATATTGTCCATATATATATATATATATATATATTCTACTAGCAATTTAATGGACTTCATTTTTACCCCTTAAAGCTATTAAAAAATTTTGCTTGCATTAGTTATTCCATTAAAAATTAATTAATTGAAACTTATTTAATAAGTGTAACTTTTTTCATATTATGTAACTTTGACAGTCATTTTGCTTCAAGAATTTTACTAACACATATCTGTATTACATAATCAGTTACATATACATAATACAAAGGATCTGAAAAGTATGAATATAATGAATATTTTTTTTTTATCTTGAAAAATAAATGCCATCATAAATAACTTTTTAAGCATAATATTTAAAGTTATGTTGGTGATTGAGGATTAGAATTTAAAAGAAATTAAATTACTAGCATTTCTTAGATAAATTATTGTCATATAAAAATATATATTATGATTCCTGTTACTTTGATAATGCAATGTTAATTTTAAAATTATATTCATATAAAAGTTTTTGCATGTGGCAATTTTATTATTAATACTTGACATTTAAGTAACGGTTTAATTCAAGTAAAATGAGATAATAATAAAAAGAAAAAAATAGAATATAAATTATGTTATGCAATCATAGTCAGTAGAAAATTTTAGTTTAATCGTTTAGTAACAATAAATACAGAGCATTAAACATAAAATAAGTGTTTACTTATTGTATGATCAGAATTATTCTTAAAGTTCCTAATTGTGAATTCAGTTGAAGCTTTTAAATTTTATTACATTCATAAGTTTATCCCAGACAGTGTCTCCGCCATTCTACACAACACTGGCAGAATATATTGTGCATGTCCTTGCATTTATGAAGGTCATACTTAAAAACCAACCAACGAAAATTTATACTTAACAGAATTATGTGATGTTATCTAATACAAAGTAGGCTAGGAGAAAAATAATTCGGAATGTTTTGAAGTATGAAATAAAGACATAACTTATATGTAGTTATTACAGCCATATATATATATTATTAAGTAAAAGTTTTAAGACTATTTTCTGCTAATGTTTTATTCATATTTTTAGGTTACAATGTCAATATATTTTGTTGATTATGCAATTATTAATTTTCCACTGCCAATAAATTAACACTAATGAATTTATTATATCAATACAATCAAAAGCAATGACATAGTTTCAATTTAGAATATATGAGATGCTATTTACTTTGTAGGTCATTACCAATTATGGCTGGATTGAATGGTTGAATGAGAATTTGCTGTTTTTTATACTGATTTTACAATAAAACTATTTAATGTTTCATCAAATACATATTTATTATGAGCTAGTAAAAGACGTCATAATTTGAAATCGAAAATGGAATGTAGTACATAAAATTTTTAGAAGCCTTAAATTTTTTTCGTTCATATTTTATTTAACCTCTTTGGAGATCACACTGGAATGTTTACCTTTTTTTACATGTTTAATCCTCTGTCATTCCTTTCTATATTATAAAATCCCTTAATAACCAGGATTAAAAGCAGTATGTACATTATCATTTTATCTTAGGAGGCTACGATGTATTACGAGTTTCGAAACGCTTACATAATATAGTAGTAAAATGGCGACTATAATACACTTTGATGAGTCATAATGTAATTTATGAACCAGTTCTTAAATGAAAATTTGTTACATATTATACATTCTTTAAAGATCACAATTATTTATTTCTATTCAAAATTGTAATTCGGTTCAGTAATTTTACGTTCGGAAATATGAGTTAAAGTAATATCGTATATTTTTTATTACTAGTTTTTTTTCTCTAGGAATCTATTTGTAACCGTCGAACACCCATGGCGGGTCGATGTCACGTATCCTGGGAAGTAATCTTCAGTGTCGTATCACGTGCGTGGGTTCCCGCTTTCAATGAATACAATGATCCTTTAAATACGTTGACGGTATTTAATTGTAGATGATTGCGTGACGCGCCATGAATTTTGTTGCTTTAGAGTTACTTTACTTACGTAACTGTAAGGATTTTTATGGAATTAAGTTTTTATAATCCATAAAGCGATTTGATATGTTATGAATGTCAATCGAATGTTATGTTATAATCGACTTGAATAAAATAAAATTAGGTCAGTCATAAATCATGGGTTGTTGGAATAATCGTTAACGTGGACGTGGTAGCCCGCATAGTAATCTAAAATTCGATTTCGGAATGATTGAAATTTAAACAAGTTTTCGACCGTGGCCTAGTCCTATATTCTTATTGAAGATATTATTAATTTAATAAAAATCTATTAAGCTGTAGAACGTTATAGACAGCTACTTTTGAATTACTAATATTACTTCGAATATAATCTTTTAATAAAAAAATATATTTGTGTTATAAATTATTTTAATTACAATACATTAAATTATTTAATCCGTACTAAAGGTGTACCTTTGAAAGCTTGTGGTTATTTAGGTAGTAAAAAATGCAATTGTACACAGAACAATTCACACGGAGATAGCATGTTTGAATTTTGGTCTCCCAAGCAATTACGAATTGTGTGGCAATATGTTTACACATGAAAGCGAGGGAGGCGAGTGCTATACAAATATGAGATCTTTTGATTGCATAGAGATATGTCGCCAATATTTGGTTAGGGGTACGTTCCTCTGGGGAGCTATCGACACTGTTTGATCACGGTTGTGGAATGAGTCTCGAATTACTCTTATCTAGATGAACATCTTGAAGTAAATTACTATAGCAGCTGCGCCAACAGCGATTGTTACAACTGAAACCACCCACCGGTAGAACGGTAGCACATTTTAAATGTGAATAATACCTGTTTTTTAACTAACCGAATGTCACCTGCCTTTATGCGGTTGTATCTTACAAAAAAAACTTATCTCATTAATTTTTTTTGTAAATTCTTTTAAAATAGTGATAAGAGATAATGCTTCAATGTTTCAAATAGTATTTTATCTATTATCGTGATGTATTTAAACCATAGGTCAAGAACAATGAGTCACCAGTGACACAATGTTTTATAGTAATATGAATTTACGAACGCTATGCTTATGTCAATATATTTATACAAGTTGTGAGGCTACGTCACGTTCAGGAACGTGCTTACGTAAATTGTTTTACAATTAAAATAAACAATAGTTTGGAATAAAATTATTTTATAACGTTGGCAATTTCTAAACCAAGCACATAACTCAATCTGTATATTTTATTAGGGAATGAATTATTTAAACGAGTTATATTTTTTTCAAGAATGAGATTAGTTTTTTTTTTAAGTTGAAACGAAGTTAACTGAGTTGTTTACTTAAAAAACACGTTCAAACTTCTGTCAGCTTCTCAAATCCTTTGAGAGGCGCATTCTTGAGTACACAAAAAAAGAATGAATTTAAAGTAATATGTGGGAAAAATTTATAAAATTTTTGGATATTCCTTTTATGTATAGTTTTGACTTGGAAATAAATCTTACCCACGTTTTGTACTTTGAGTATGAGTTTGCAAACGTTCACTTAATAACCGACCGTACTCTTTAGTAGGAAATCGTATTCAGTTTTATTTACATTTCAAATGAAAAACCTTGAAAATGATTGTGTTGAGGATTTACGATTCAAATGTTTAGGTAAAGTACTATTTAAAATTATAACGATAAGTAAACCTGGTGCAATAATAAAGCAAATCGACTGTCATATAATTTTCAATTTAATCAATCGTTCTAAATTCAAAACGTGTAGAATAAAATTTTAATATACAACCTTTCGCTTCTCATACGAAATATATTACAAAAATTTAATTTACTCTTTTTCATGTTGCTAAGAGTAAGTGATAAGTCACAGTACTTATTCTGGACGTATTTTTAACATCTTCAAACACAATGCCCTTATTACATATCTTTATACACGCTCCGTCACTCGTTCCATTAGAATGACGTTTCACTTTTTAAAGATTTCATCGCCCTTTGTACAGCCTTTTTACTTTTTTTTTAAAACGTCTTGTCTTTTGACATCGTTCATACATATTTCTCTATAAGTATCTATCTTATGTATTACTCGAACGTAATTCCAATTAGGCAATTACCAACAATTATGTATGCTGCTAATTGATCATGCGCATTCCTCTATAATTGTTTCTTTTAAGACGTGGTCTTCATAACCGATAATATCTTTAAGATGAAATAAAAACTAAGCGTAGTATACACTGTTAGTAATTCAATCATTTGTATCGGTAATAAAAAACCCATCGCATGTTTTACCATTAACCCGTGTCATAAATGGGGTACCCGCTGTTTCCACTTCGGTAAATTATTATGGGGTGCCGGTGTGTACATATGGCTTAATAAATGAAATATGTTGAAGCTTAGTCGCCTGTTCCCGGTGAGGGGTTGAAAATACCATATTAAGGTATTGATTGAATTTTATTTCACTTAATTTATCTATGGTAAATGTCAAAAGCGATTTTTCATTTGTTTTCGGTTTGACGGCTGTAAATTTTTTGTGTTGGCCGTATATGAAAATTGTTCATTAAATGAAATTGTAAATCGTAAAAGCTATTCTTGATTGTTGCTGTGGTAATAAACGTTGCTCAACTAAAGTTTTATGATGAGCATTTCTTTTATACGATAGGTGTTAAAGGCCCACCTACCGCAATGATTTGTCAAATGTTTCTAATAAGGCTTTACGGTTATAAACACAAAAGGCCAGCAATCTACGGAATTTAAAAATAAACACCGCCTTCCCCTTGATACCGGAGATAAAGGATTGAAACAGTCGTGTTAATGTGTTTTTTTTTTGTTAATACTCTTCAAAATATTTTATTAACCAGCCAGTGCGACCGGTTTTGTAGTTTATCGAGAATAAATATTTGTTTTTTTATTGTATAGTTTTGGAAATGTTCCGTATTTTATCTAATCAATCTTACATAAAAGCTGACTAACTGAAGTAAAAGTGCTCTGAGTGCACACCGACCATTATCTCCTACGACATTAAATAAACGTGACTGGTTACTGAACTTTTCTATTTTTATTAACACGTCACAAGTTTGTAATATAAAATTACATTCGATGTGATTCAACGATCTTAAATAATGTACTGTCTCGATATTGTAACCTTACCATTTAACTGATTCATTCGTACGATAGAGTCATGAATAGAAGTATAAACTCTGTCTAGTTTGTCTATGCGAACCCTTAGTAAGGTACTGTTAAAATATAAAACAGCATTCGACCACCCAGCGTTTGTTTAAATAATTTTTAACGTAAATATTTATAGCACGCGTTATTAACAATACTTTCTATAAAGGTTTTTCAATTATGTTTGTTAAGTATGAATGACATAGCATGCGTACACATTGTGTCTTTTATTCAAAGCGTTTTCTATAGATAACATGAAAGCAGATATAGTTTCCTTTGATGTAATTTTTTATTATGTTATATCGTTACAAATATATGTTCCAACGGATTTTAAATGGACTGTTTATTTTTATAAGCTACGTACATTTAATAAATTATTTTTTTCCATAGGAACAATGTGATTTATTTTGAAAGATAATTGAAGGGTTTTCAAGTATTCATTGGAAAGCTAAATATAATAATCACTTCACATTCCACTGACGCTGAGATTCAAACATATAAATAATATACATAATACGTATATATATTTATTATACAGTTTTTTGTGAAGATTCAATTCAAATAGTCGTGTTCAAGTTATGTGCATACAATAAATGTCAACTATGTTATTGATAGAAATATGTTGTGCATGCGTGTGTGATAATATGCTCGCGTTGTTTCACGTTTCTTTTAGTAGCGTATAAAAAATGAAATTTTTACATGTATATATAGAAGCAAATTGAAATAACACATTAAATCCGCCATATATATTAAATATAGTAATAAATTTTATATGCTTAGCAAAATATTGAATCACCACACTGCATACGTATCGTTTCCTGTTTTTCACTAAATATAAACAACCTCCGCTAATATTATAACGTGAAATGAAAAAGTTGATATAATCCGTATGTAGTATAACGTATCAAACTTATAGTAAGCATGCAGATGTTACAGTGAACTCATTGTTTTGATATCGCAATAAGGTAATATAGGTTTAATAAATCGTTCCCATAGTATACGGGTCGTTTGAGTCGTTACTTTAATTTTAGTACGACTTATGTAATATCAGCGTAGTCTTTGATATGATGAAACGCAGCTGCGGCGATTCTGTACCCGCATTATACTCACGAAGCACTGGTCTTCACAAGGACTCATCGAGACTGCACTTGGAGCCAATTAGTTCCACGAAAGATAGTGCTCACGTTGTGCGATAATCGAACTTATGTATTTAGACGTAAGGTTGATTTTATTATGTCATTTGTGTCTATATCATCCACTTACACTAGCGGATCTGTACTAAAGTAATTATATATAAACCAATAATTATAAGAGATTACGGTCTTTATGTCTGTATTAGTTTAAGAGAAATTTGTATGTTCCTAATATGTAGTCATGATTTTATTTGTTATCAATAAGAGTTATCAGGTAAAGTGGATTTGACATTCAGATATACTAGAGGTGATAATGGTTAATATCGATGTATTGAAGTGCAAATAAAATCACCGTAATTGTAAACCCACGAACAGAGGAATAACTAAGTCTTCTTCATGGAACTACATGTAGATCGATTCCCTTTTTTTTATTCAATAAATAACAGTATTGTGTGTGAAGGTTAATTAAAATATTAATCTTCACTTTAAAATGTATCGTTTATGCTATTACGTGCGGAGATTTCTAAATGAAAAACTGGAAACGCTACGTATGTGTGACGACGCGAAGGTGTTGTAAGCGTAAAGAACATAGCCGTGTTCCGACAAAGGAACGTTTTGTTACATTTAATGTTCGAAGGGAGCGGTATTCACTGTTGTAATTTTCAAAACACGAACACTAACAATGTTCTTTACACACATTCGTTTAAAATCTCATACTAAATATCAAGTGTTACTTAAAAATGTTTGTTCTTATACTAGAAAGTTATTAGCACCTTGTTTTTTTCCAAAGAGAATTTAGTTTCGTATTCCTTAGTATATATTTAGATGTTTTGTTGTTTAAAATGTAATCAAAACATCACAAGCTTGTTGTATTCATTTGTGAATTATTGAACTTGCTTAGGATTCGGGTTTAAATACAACGAGATATAATTAATAAGATGACGTTTGTTTACAAGAACATGAATGAACTTAGTGATCTATTGATCTTCTAATGAATTATATAAAGAAAATAATAATCTCATCAAGATAATTGTACATTTTATGTAGTGAAGAAAATCAGTATTAAATATTAATTAACGTATTTCGTATATCAGAAATGTGTAAATGAAAATGAAGATGAGATTAATTATAAATGTGTCGTAGTTAGTTTGCTGATGCAAAATTATAAGGATATTGAAGACATAAACGCCGGTTTCCGTCTCACTAAACAGCGGCAAATCATTCCTAATTTATAAATCACGGTTTAATTATAAAAATAAATAATAATCGCTGGGAGTTGACGACACTTTTATTACCCAACACTAAACGAATGACAACTGACATTTCCCTTAACCGTAACCTATAAAAGTAATAGTGATGGCGGTGATTAAAATAAAAAAAAAGTTTTTTTTTTAGTTCACTCTCCGGAAGATCCGTTAAAATGTCTATTAAAAAAATGAGCTTCTGGTAGTTCTTATATATGAGTCGTTTAATTCTTGTTTGTCGGCTAAAAGATATTACTTTGTTTGTATTTGAGTTACCGGGAACAAAATATAGCTTAGTTAAAACTGAATTCCATAAAGTTATGACAGTTGTTTCTGCGTATTGAAATTTGCATTACATTCTCTTCACGGTAAGCAAATTATTGTTTTTATGTATTTAAATATAAATATTTCATAGTATTTTTTTTGTTTCTGTTCAAAAATATTCGAACGTACATAGATTAATGCGTTCGAGTCAAACCATAAATTCAAAATTATTCTAAAAAATATGAACAATGGCTTATGTAAACCCGCCCTTAACCTGTCTCGTGTAGTTAGTTGACCTGAATTTCACAATTGTTTCGTTGACATTCTTGTCTTTTGGTCTAAAATAAATACATTCTTTTTGTAGCGATTGGACCTCGTATTCCATCAATTCTGGATTATTCCATCCGTTTTAAAAAAGCTTCATTGTTTATTTAAATTGTTTAGCATACGCAATAATAATTTAACATTTTTAATATATACCGACGTAATATAAAACGAACCGACAAAAACGTGTAAAACTGGTCTCCGGCTGGCTAAAGTTTCTTTGCACTGAAAAAAAAGAAGCTCAATTCTGGTAAATCGTAAGCGTTACTTCCTTTTCTTATATTTAAAATTCATGAGATCCGTCGCAAGGTATTGCATCTCATACTTTAAGGTGAAATACAAATGTTTTGAAAACATAAGTGATGGTTTTTTACAAGACGACGATTATTTAGGTCATGGACTGTAGCTATCATTTGCAGTGATAAAAATAATTTTGATTATTTCCA
The DNA here is from genome assembly GCF_018135715.1 of Danaus plexippus. NCBI lineage: Eukaryota > Metazoa > Arthropoda > Insecta > Lepidoptera > Nymphalidae > Danaus > Danaus plexippus. The sequence goes on along the minus strand of NW_026869849.1, from coordinate 4,325,016 downwards.
CTATTAGTAATTACTTTTTTAGGACTTGAGTTTGCTGTATACTATATGCTTTAGAATATTTTACGTGAGATTTCAAACTGTTCCTGTTTAGATTTAAAATTTCCTTTCAAAATTTTAATTCACTAATTACCTGTTCATTTACGGAAGGTGCTCTTTTTATCATATCATGTCGTAAATGTTTATTTTGTAGCGGAATTTTTTTTTTTACCATCTTCATGTTCTTATCAAACGTCTCCAATAATATTATGGTTGTTATCTTTAGACTATATTTAACACGAATAATATTTTATAAGATAACGTGTCATGACATTTATTGTTATACTAATTGGTTGCTAATAAACTACATACGGCCTTTACCTTTAAGAAAATACAATCTAAAAAAAATATTTATATTTGTGCCAACTCAGCTGTCCCATTGCTTCTATTTTAGTTACTCGAACTCTCATATAGAAATTATTTTATTCTTGAAATATTTGATTTTTATCTACATCATAACTGTTTAAATATTATAAATTACATTACATTTTGTTACAATTGTGTGCATTTTTCGTCATATTGACCGCGTGACTGTATGCCGTTCCGTTCCGTTCCAAGAGTCGCTCGATTTCGCGCCACAAGTTCCAGACTCGCTGATTGGTCGGACAACATGGCGTGATGTTTGGCGGGTGGGTGTGTTTGTTGAGTCGAGTATGATATCGGCTTCAGGCGACGCGACAGTGCTGCCAATGCTTTTTTTAAAGCAAATGACGTAAACATCGCAGTGTCATGCCACCGCGTCTGACGTTGGATTTATGAAGGCCGAATATCTAGTAGGTAATGAAAACCGAGTCGAGTCATCTGAAATGTTGCGAAAATCTATATTTAGTATAAACTTTTTTTGATGACCTCTTCTATCTAGACAAAACTTCAAGGTTAAACTGAATAGAATAAAAAAAAGGTCAATGCTAATTAGCGTCAAAGAGGATTTTTTAAAAATTACATTGTAGAAAAAATATTTTACCCCAAAAAGCTAGTCGGAATACAAAGTAAGTTTTTATTACTCTTACTTTAGCGCTTTCTAGTTATTAGTTCCGTAGAATAATTAAACTGCCTTGTAGTTACACGAATATACGTATTCTTATAATAGCAGTAAAATGAGGAACATTTTAAAATGGAGAATGTACATTTTTTTTATAAACTCAAACAGTGGTTTACATCATTGTGCCACACGTAGCGATTAGATCCGACATTTTTACCGTTTCGTTAAATGACGTGCACTAACAAAAAGAGTATAATGAACAGCGATAAAAGCTTGCACTTAGGTATCATAAATCCAATCAACAATTTCATCGCCAGCCGACTTTCTATCAGCACTCTGTTGGTCGTCAGTGAATGTACGCCTAACAGTTTTTCACTTTCACAACGTGTATGGCAAAAAGCATTTCCCATAAGTGCTTAATGTGCTCAGTATAATACCTATTTATATTTAATATCATAAAAAGTAAAGAACTTAACGTTTCCTGTTTTGCAATTATAAAAATAATGTCCTTGGTTAAGCAGTTAAGTTATTAAAAAGGTTGTTGTTTCGTGTTTTTATATCATACTAGTCGAGTTATGACAGTGTGTTTCTTACTTAAACTTATTTATATTTCAAGGCCTGTACAGAACGTATGTATTAAGTGTGAACTTACCCCATACAGTTATATCTTCTATTTATAAACTTATTTTGTCATAACGACTGTTAATACTCGAGAATAGGAAGTTTATATAAATGCTTAAAATTCAAAACATAAAATGAGATCCATTATATTAGTGTAAATGAAAAGTATCAATTTGTTTATGGGCTGTTTATATTCCTCTTTTAAATCCTTATTCTGATATAAATTTATAAAACAACAATATGTTTTTATACTAATTTGTTCGTAGTGATGTGACATTTTTGAAATAAGCAATTTAATGTATCGATTTGGGCTTTTGTTGATTCATCGTCCCTGAGGGCGATAAAAAAAAAATGTTACGTGAGGGTCCCGACGGTATAGTGGCTAAACAAAAGAGAGGCAGTAATAATAGGGATGATTTATGGACACGTCTAAATAATACTATCATTTTATTAAGCTTTTTATTTATATAAATCTTTTATTATTTGTATTGGGCAACATTTTGCACCTGGAGCATTGTTGGTTAATATAATATTTGTATAAGCTATAGGTCTAGCGAGTACTTTAAAGTTAGTTTTATAACTTAATCCCTGTTATCGGTCGGTAACTTACTTGCTTATCTTTAATCAAACTGCAAACCCCACACGTCCGCTCCGCGAACATACTATTATGCCCCTTTAAGTTATTTGTATATTGTTAGAATTACTGCTATTTCTGATGTTTATTACGTAATTATTCACTCCTGAGATTTCATATTACTGATGATTTGTATCTTAATTTCGATGTTAGATTTAAACCATGGTATTTATTTTAAGTCTGTCAATGAAAATTTGCTAAGAAAAGTTTTTTTCATTGTAATATTTTTAAGTATACTTATATATTTAGTAACTTTTAAGTGTTCACCAGAAGATTGCTCAGTGTTACCGCATTCGAAAAGTTATAATTTCTTATTTATTAATCTCACATACATTATAATATTAACGTAGTTAATGAAAACTACGTATGTAGTGACGATGGCTAACATACAAAACGAAACCTCAAGTGATCTATGTAAATAATGATAACTATAATATTGTCGTACAAAAAATATCGAATCTCATTTAAAGAACTGTCATAATTTTTCCCCGATATTTCGATTAAAATTACCAAGCGTTTGAGAGAATAAAACGCTCACGTATCCAAGGTTAATGTAAAGGTTGCAGCTTAAACAGTTTTTTTTAATGCCGCTCAATAAATTTGATTATATTTATTAACAATTATCTTTTCAATGTTGTCATTGATTTATGTTGTGAAACATTGTGCGTGGTAACAACTAACAGTTGTGTATTCAAGTGTGATGTAAAGCAGTCGGTTGTGACCACAGAGGTATTTCTTTAAGTGAAGACATGACTTTCAGATTTTGACTTTTTTTTAGAAACACCACATTTCATTACGTTGGGTTTATGTAAAATGTAACTCGTGGTTAATGAGTAGCATTGGTGTAGAACTAGTTTATACCTTCAACTTCGTCTTCGAAATTATCGTCTGATAACAATGTATTAATTGTTTTAAAACAAAAGATATAAACACTAGCAGATGTCTGATCTACATTACTTTAAAAACCTCATCATAAGACCACACACCCTTACAAACTTTCGTATTTATATCACTTGTAGGAAGTAGTTTTGCTTTTGTTTTTCCTTTATAAACTCCTTTTAATTTTAATCAACCTTGCAATCTATTTGTTTTTTGCATAAGTAAATATTTTTTATTATATCCGTATTCCCATTAAATTTTACATCACAGAGATAAAATATGTATATTTTTAACCATTATTAAATAATATGATCGTATTGAACTAATTTAATGAGATGACACAGTTAATGCTGTGGAATAAACTAGTTGCCAAAAATAAATTGGTAAGGACTGAAAGGAGAATGTTTGTATTGAATAATGTACTGATTTTTGCATTAATTATAGACATTAAAATGTTTTCCAACTATTATAAACTATATTCTATATGTATATATGTTTTGTCGCAGGTGTATTAGGGGATGTCAAAGATGAATTTAACATTGGTGACGATTACGCCGGTTTCCTTCAGACCGTGTTTGTGATCGCTTACATGGTTTTCGCGCCAATATTCGGTTATCTCGGTGACAGATATTCCAGGCGGAGAATCATGGCATTTGGTGTGGCCCTGTGGAGTCTCACAACATTCGTGGGATCGTATATACCTGTGAGTATATCATTTTTAATCCATTTAATATATGTTTCTTGAAACATAATACAAACTTTTTGGTTGATATGGTATTTTTTTTTAAACGTATTAAATTCAGATAAAGTTTTTGTTTGGAATAAAAATATGGTAGAGTTTTCTATTAGTCAATAATATGATATTTTTTGTTTCGCGCTGTTATTTGTTTTGTATACGTCTGTTAATGGTATACGTGATGGTCCACATAGCTTATTAAAAAATAAGACGAAACTTTTGTTACCCATGTTCATTATGTAATTTTCGTACTTTGTAATGCATATTTAATGTAATGTAATGCATATTATGTGACCATAAAATCAAATAACATCTTCTAACAAAACATGTAAAGATACATCTTGTAATGTTTACGGGCGGACATTATGTAGAGACGTTGTAATGGATTACGTGCTCTGAGACTGTAATGTTTCTCGTCAGGATTTCGCGTGGTTCGCGGTCTTCCGCGGCCTGGTTGGTATCGGTGAGGCGTCATACTCCACCATCGCACCGACCATCATCAGTGACCTGTTCGTCGGTAACGTCCGATCGAAAATGCTTGCGCTTTTCTATTTCGCGATACCAGTCGGGAGGTAAGCTTATAATGGTTAATTCTCAGTGTTGTATCTATATTAAGCTCATAATTTAATGTTGTTCGTTATTTATATTTACCATCATGGTTTTTTTTTTAAATCAAATCTTAGTTTCAGTAACTTGAATGAATTTGACGATAATACTTTAAAATAATTATAATTGGCTTGAAAATGTAATATGAATGCTAATTAAGATAATATAATCGTATAGAATTTCAAGGTGGTATAACAATAGTAATGTAGAAAGTAACAGAGTACTGAACTCGTCCGTCGTTTCGCTTGAACGGCCTCCACTGTGTACATTAAGTCAAAATTTCAAACTACTTATGAGTTATGTAGAATAGATAATGTTTGCAGTTCCGTCTGTGTGTTGTTGGGAAGTCCAATACAAGAAAATGTCTTTAAAGATCCTATACAACTTACGCAAAATATGATTGTGTTTGATGCAATAAGTCGTGAAAAGTGTAAAAAAATAATACGTAATAGTGTCGTTACTTTATCAAATAAAGCATTTTTAACCAAGAACTCTTATAGATCTTCCGTAGGAAAATATAATTATTAGTAAATATATGAGATGTTTATGGAAAATAAAAGCATTCGAAATACAAAAATAAATAAAACGCTCTCAAACATCATTTAAAAAATCTCTTAGTAGTTTTTTTTTTGTCACGTCCCATCTGGAAACGCTCGACGTAGAAGTCATTAAACTGGCAACATTGTGACATTTAGTTTATTTAGCGAAAACGCTCTAATATTTTGGATATAATGCCTTTTAACTGGTAACACTAACCGACGTTACACGTGAAAAATTTAATAACTCTCTTAAACTAATTTTAAATGTTACAGTTTTGGTATAATAATTAAGTAATTTAATAATATACGACGGAATAAACCGCGGCTATTATTAAACGTAATAGCTCCAATTATAAATAATTGCTGCCAACCTTAAGATAATTCACACATTAATCGACTTAATGTGCGCTTATTGATGAATGTCGCAAGACATCTAATTATTCTGACTTGGTAACAGTGCGCATATAAGTTATTTATAATATATACCTACTTTCATGTTAACATTTAAGGCAACTGTGAGCGACTTTCGAGTGAATATACGGATTTCAAAAACTGTTACATGTTTTTACATATGCTCGATTTTTGGATTATAATTTTTTTTTATTCAGGTTTTATCGTTGATAGATAGATCATTTTTTGCCTCGATTATAAGATTTTTATATAGAACCAAATGAAAATGTCTAACAAGAATCGTCAATAAGCCTGGTTGATCAGGAACGATAACACATTCAAATGTATCCTTTGTCGGTATTGAAAACTTAAATGAACATGTTTAACAATAACTTTGCCGGTAAACTGAAACCGGTTAATCTGCCAAGGAAAACCCATGACGTGATTTCCACCACAAAAGAATATTTATTTATATAAATACATAGTTTAAAATCTCAATAACTTCATATGTTAATATGTACTAATATTAGAGGAAAATGCATTTGGATAATATTTGTACGTTTCAGACAAATAGATTTAAGATTATTTTTTTTATACGTTCAGAAATCTTTACATATTTTCTTAACAAATCATTTCGATATGTTTTAATAATATATATTTTTTAAAATTTCCAGCGGTTTTGGCTATATAGTCGGTTCAGCGGCTGGTGCCGCTATGGGTAATTGGCGTTACGGGTTGCGTGTGACCCCGTTCCTCGGAGCCCTGGCCGTGGTGCTGATGCTGTGGGTCATGGAAAACCCTGAGCGTGGTCAGGCGGAGGAGAGCCGAATGAAACCGACTTCGTACCAGGAGGATCTCAAGTCGCTCATCAGGAAGTTAGTACCTATGAATTAACTGTTTTGAGAGCTGTCAGTTGAACTCGTCATTTTGACAGCTGTCAATTGTATGAATCAGTTCGGCAGTTGTCAAACAGTTGCCGAACTTTAATGTGTCTGAAATCATATTCACTATGATGTTTTTTTAAATAGAGCAATTATATATATATTCTATACAATATTTAAAACAATAACAATTTGCTCTTCTTACAAATTATTTTATAATTAAACACTTTATTATTTGCCAGTGATTATGTGATATTACTATATTATTAGGGTTAATTATATATTATAAAGATAGATACAAGTTAATTTTATGTAAAAAATATAAGTGTATTTTATTTTGTATTTTGTTTCTTCTATTTTCAATCTAATTTATAAAGTGTCGAAGGTTTAAAGTCAATCAACAGAATTATTCTCAAGCAAGGTATAAGTTAATGCTATTAAAATTGTTGTGTCACTAATTATAGACATACCTTGGTTAATGAACACGCTGAAGTCATTCCTTATTCGTATTGTGCTCGATTTTTTAAACAATTCAAATATTAATACATACGTTTGGAGAAAATTTCTATTACAATCTTACGAAACGTCAGTCAAGATTTCTATTTAATAAACAAAGCATCATATTATGACTCAGATATTGAGAAAACACTAACACAATAATTTAAGATTATTCCTCTTATCTCTTATAATTAAAAAATATCGTAAAAATATTTTTACTTAACTTTTTTTTTTTATCACTGGTGATTTACAAAAACGTATCAATAATAGCCTCACTTTTTTTTCGTCAATGCTACTTATTAAATAAAAGATCCGACTAAAAAAATCTTTTTTCCGCTTTGATACTTGTGATGTATACAATTATGTCGCTACGAAATATTTTTGTTGATTTTATTAAATAAATCTGGTGATATACAAAGATGTGACCACTGAAATATTCCCTTTTTTCTGTTGTTTATTAAAAAAAAGTTAGATTTAATAATGCTTATGGTTCACGCATCTTTCAGTCCGTCATTCATGTTGTCGACTTTGGCTTTCACGTGCGTCGCGTTTGTGACGGGGGCGCTCGCCTGGTGGGGCCCGGACTTCATCAGGCTAGGGCTGACGCTGCAGACTGGACAGGAAGTCTCCATAGAAGGGTGAGTCATCATATCCCTGACAGTATTTGGGATATTTGTGAGAACCTTGAATAGTTAAATAAATTTTTTGACAGCCCAAAAAAATGTCCACTGCTAATATTAATCAATTAATTACGTAACTGTAAAGTTTGTAGTGTGGTTGTCATGTCTATGAGAATAGCTTAATTTTTCATATACAGGATACTTTCACTCTGAATATCGTGGGTGGGTAGTCAGTGTTTTTAGTTACAGTGGGCCCATAAATGACGTCACTATAAACTAAGCCATATTTAAATAATATACATAAATATTTTCCATTCTGTAATCATGTACAGGAAAATCACAATATATTCCAGAACTGATATAGTAATTGTGATTTTTTTATGTATTCTGATCCATATTGTTTTAAACTAATTATATCAGTGCACAGTCTGTAACACTCCAACATTTTCATTTAAATGAAACTTATATTACTCGGGTGTACTACGCGTAGTTTATTTTTGTTAAAAACTACATACTTCCGACGCTAAAAATAAAGTACGCGTCGTATATCCGAATAATATTAGTTTCATTTAAATGAATAAAACTCGCGGAAGCCTTAGATCTCATAACTCCAACATTTTATTAATAATAAATCTATCGTAATATGTAACTGCGGGCAACATTCAAACATTCAATTAAAATAGAATGTTTGTTTAGAATAAATAGAACAAAAAAAACACCTTTAACCGTCAATCATTTGGTTTTTTTTTTCATCAAAAATATTATTACTTAATGAGACACACTGCAAATTCATTTAAGAACTGGCAACACAAAATATTTAAAAAATATAATAGAGACATTATATCATATAACCAAGAATACATACTATGAACGTGAAAAATGTATCTTATAGGTACGATTTACATTATATTCCTGTTAAAACAAAACTTATTCTTTTTTATTATTTTTTATACATGAGAAAATATAAGATAATTAATAAATAGTCGATTTTATATGATGAGTACTACGCGTGTTGTGGTTAGCATGGTTGTTAAGTACCTAAACGGTGACGCGCGCGTGTAGCGTATCATTCAAGTTCGGGCTGGTGGGTATGGCGGCGGGGGCGCTGGGCGTCCCTCTGGGGTCTCTGCTCGCCCAGCATATGCGGACCCGCACCCCCGCCGGCGACCCTCTGCTCTGCGGCTTCGCGCTGCTGGTCTCCTCGCCGCTGGTGTACCTCGCGCTGTTCTCCACCGCCCACTTGGCGGGCCTCAGTTACCTGCTCGTGTTCCTCGGCATGCTAACGCTCAACCTCACCTGGTCCGTAGTAGCGGACATCGTGCTGGTGAGCATCGGAACTGTATTCCGATGAGATAGGACGCACGCCCTCAACACTGTGACGATTCATCCACCATCCCATACTAATATACGATCGAAAGCATGTCGGCGCTTACTAGCATAGATGTATAGATACGTAAGACTGCTGTGAGAGGACGTCACCGCTGTCACTCGCGGGTGTCGAGTGAGGGCGGTGGTAGTATCCTGACTGTGGGTGGTATGAAGGGTGTCGCTGGTATTCGGAGCGCTGACCATGGCGTCGGGGCTGGTGGGTGTGCCGCTGGGTGCCTGGCTGGGCGCGGCGTTGATCGCTCGCTGGGGCCGCGCGCACGCCCTGCTGTGTGCCGCGGGGCTGCTGCTGTCCGCTCCCGCCATGACGCTCGCCATCTTCCTCACGGACAAGCACTACTACGCTCCGTTCGTGCTCATGTTCTTTGCCGAGCTCACGCTCAATCTCAACTGGGCTATCGTTGCTGACATGTCGCTGGTAAGAACGGGGTTCGGTTACGGCTTTATTACTGTATTTAGTTAAAAGCTTCCGTTTATTTTACGGTAAGATCATTTGTGCATAGAGATTTTAAATTGATAACTTTGTAGTTAGTGTAATAATGCATAACGTAGTCCCAGTATTAGTCTCAATGTCGTATAATAATTTTAATTTTAATGCATGAATGTGTATGTGACATAGATTAATAATATTTACCTAAGCAGAGGTAGCCATAAAAATAACAAAAGAAATATGAAATAAAAAAAAAGTTGAAATAACATTTATGACAGAGTTAAACTGATCTGCTTTGGTAAACTGTATCATTTATAAAATATAAATAAGCATTTCCTTTGCTTCCTTCGCTTAACATAGCATGCCATTGAAATCAGTCACTCATGAATTCATATCGTTATGTTGTTGAGGGATGTGAAAGCACCATTTATCAAGTGCGACCTTTCTCATTGGAATACTAATCATCTGACTCGTCATGTATGTGCTGATTTCAATTTCGTTTACTAGCGACATCTTTTGAACATTGCGAAAACTTTGTAGTCATCTTGACTCATATCATGGTACCTAATAACAAATTAATGGCGATTCTCACAGATGGCGCTGGTACTAGAATTTTTGTGCTTTATTTGTTTTGCTTAAATTCTTTAACATTATGACATTAGAAATAAAGGTTACATTAGAGTAAACATTATAACATTAACGTGTTCTTTAGGTTGTAAATTCATAATTCCAATTAATATTTTGGATGTATAATTAAAAAGATATAATGATTTCAGTATGTGGTGATACCACCAAGAAGATCAACAGCGGAGGCTTTCCAGATTTTGATCTCACATATGTTTGGGGATGCTGGCAGTCCCTATTTGGTTGGAGTTGTGAGTAATACCTTCATACCTTCGACGAGTTGTATTTAACAAAATTCTTCAACAAATAAAATTGAAATTAATTAATTTTTAGATATCCGAGAACTTGAAGAGATCGCTTTCACCTTTCGAAGAACCTAGCAACAGTGTCAAATTTCGATCGCTTCAGTACGCCTTGTTTATTACATGTTTCGTAGAGGTTATTGGAGGAATTTTCTTCCTACTGACGGCCATTTACATTGTGAGAGATAAACTTAGAGTTGAACGAGAAATCGCAGGTTTGTAATCTACAAAATATTCCTGTCAACGTAGCCCCATATAAATTCTATGTGTGTTTTTATACCCATGTATACTTCTAATAATTTATTTTAAACCAAAGCTTTGAATAACGCAGAAATCATGTGTAGTGAATTGTTTTTGTAACACTGTATGCTTACTTTAACTTCACATTGTTTCAGTTGCTTCAAAAATTATTTAGACTTGCTGTATATAGGTAAAGTAGATGAGGCTAAAAATACTTGCTATTATAACTATGCACTGGCTTTTCTGATACATGTATGGGGCTCAGCTATAACTATAAACCTTATAAGTTAATACCATATGTTCCATTTATATAGTAAATTGTAATTTGTTTTTAAATTTACAGAAGCCGAGGCACAAAGTGCTGAACCATCTCACAGCAACGCACAAGAAAATCCCGGCGTTGAATAATATTAACATTATTACTTTCCAGTCACAATAGGTCTTTGGTTATGGTGAAACGAGAATTACAATCATATTGTACCAATTGTTCTTTCAAACATTTATATTCATAATACAATTGTGACCATTTGATTGATAATTTGAAGGTAAAGACTGAATGTAGGGCAAAGCTTGTGGGTATGCGAGTGAGATAGTATAATTAATTTAGGTCACGGCATCACAGCACCTACTGGTTAGGGATTTAGATACGATGTGCCTAACAGATTCCCCTGATAGAAATGCATTTTAATAATTACTTTTTTCATAGCATCCATCTAAATTTGTATTCACAAAACATCCGTTATTTAAAATCTTAAAGCAATGGAAACTTTTCTACCGGCTAATGCTTTTAATTTATTGCCTTTACTATAGCAAATAAAGTACAATCATATACTTGCAACTCTTTGTGAATACAAACATGGAATTTAAGGCTTTGAGCGGAACTTATTTAGTTGAGCAGATGTCATCTCCTATATTTATTCTGTTACATTATATAAAAATTACCTCAAGCACTTGTTACACAAGAAGTTTTTTTTTTTTTTTAATTTATTCTTTTACGAAACGTTTATAAATTTTGTATAATTTATTTGATCTTTAATATCAATGCAATTTTTGAATGGAAAGTTACTTAAATGATTATGTGGAATTATCTGTAACAGATATATTCATACAGTTTAATAAATATACTTGCCTTAGAGTCCATATTAAATCATCATTAGTTTATTTATTTGTAAATCATAGAGTATTTATGAGATCATACCTCTAGTAGATGTCAATTATAAATAATAGATAAGGTTTTATAATTTGCAAGTTAAACTGTATAGAATATTAATCAAGACTGAGTTGTTTGTTTAAAAAAAAAAAATTAAAGCCTAATAATAATAATTGTTTGTAAATATCGTGTAAAGTATGGAATTGAAAATAAATATCTAATTTATTTTTCATAACTGAATATTTTTATTAAACAACAAACATACCTGCTGTCATATCACATTGCAAAAGGAGAAACATGATAAAAATGCGAGACTATCGGTGGGTTACAAAAGAACGTTTCACAAAATTCCTTGGTCAGTAAAATTACTATCACACAATGTTGAGAACATCAACTGGGTCTCAGCAACGGAACCCTCAAGGTTCCTTAAGTCTAAAAATTTTAATGAATCAGTCAATTACATTAAAAAAATGCAGTCGTGAATCGAGAATGCATCATATGGTATCATCACAAATTTCTGTTCAAATTAAAAAAAAATTAATCACTTTTAACACAAATAAAAGAAAAATCATTTAAAACAATAATCATTCATAAGAAACTATACAACACCTATTAGTTTTGTTTATACATTAATAAACAATGGCGTTACATTGAAAATAGAAAACGAGAATTCTGGTAACATTAAAAAAAATAATAACATTGTGAAAACATCACTCTTCGGAGACACAGCTATTGGTAGAGCTCGAGTTATCATTCATGGTAACTTCGGGATATATGGCAACCCTAAGCTTCTTAGGTATCGGTTCACATGTATTGAAACTGTCGTTGTGGCTCCTCTTACCGCTCGCGGTTATTTTCAAAACGGTCAAATTGTCAGCATTATTATTTTCCTCGTCAGAATTAGATAATGTCATTCCATTGAATCTAGTTTGAGACATCAACCTGTCTATCCTTATGATAATATCGTCATCCTGAAAATAGTGTTTCATTATAATCAATTTTTATAAAAAAAAATAGTATAAAGATTGTCATTTTCTTAATAGATTTCGTAACATACTTGCATCCAGCTATGATTAAGTATTTGATCCAAGGTAATCCGTCTTTCAACATTTACAGTGAGCATCCTTTTCATGAGTAATTTTCCTTGCAAGCTGACGCCTCTCCAATGTGTGTGTGAAAAACGATATTTCCCACTCAAGATTTGATCCCGGAGAGATAACTCTTTATAATCAGATGAAAAGGGTAGATAGCCCACCAAGCTAGAATTGACAAAAATTTATATTTTTTAAGACAATAGTAAGAAATTTCAAAAGTATAAAATAAGTCCACATAATATATAATTAATAATATTTTAATTTCATGAAGTAAGTTAAACTTCATTTGATTTTCAAGATATATTGCAAGAGAATAAGCAGATAAGAGGAATATCTGGTCCAATATACATGGTTAGGTTTGTATATGTTTTGTTTCAAATCAATTGCATTAAGTATAACATTATTATTTTGTACTTGTTTGTAATTTAAATACATAGTTATAACAAATCTCACCAAACAAAGAAGATGACTCCCAAGCTCCATACATCCACCTCGGGCCCGTAACTGTTATGTCCATTTGCCCGCAGTACTTCGGGCGCCAGGTATAAGGGTGTTCCGCACATGGTCTTCATGAAACTATCTTCACCAACAAACTTGCTCAGACCAAAATCTGTTATTTTGACTAGGGTTTCTTCTTCTTTACTCTCCAATAAAACATTCTCAGGCTGTAAGAAATTCAAACAAAAAAATTAATAATGATATATTATCTCCATAGTAATACTTTTCCTTGACTTTAATATGTAGGTGTACATTAAATGCCTTCAAGAATATTCTAAATGTAACTTTTTTGATAAATTTCTATTATCTGATACATTGGGATTGTATTTATCTTTTACCAAAGGCTTACACTGAAGTACTATATATTTTTTTATAGTTAGCTAAATATAATTAATTAAAAATCATATGTTAATGCCTTTTCATTTATTTTAAGGGATATTAATATCAAAACACAGCTAACTTTAGACACAGGAACAAACACCATGTAACTTGATATTCATCTTCACATAAAATAAACAATGCCCGTGTTGTATCTTCCAAACTTGCAAGACAAGTACTTTACAAACAAAATATTTTATTACTCTAATACTGAGAATGAAAAAAATTAATATAACAGGAAATAACTAAGATTGAAAATAATTCTTTAACTATATATTAGTATTATTTACCTTAAGGTCTCTGTGAGTGATGCCTTGAGAGTGCAAATATTTGACCGCTAGAACCATTTGACGGAACAGAAAACGAGTTAATCTCTCAGATAGACGTCCTTGCTTTGAAATTCTATCAAACAATTCACCGCCCTGCATCAGTTCCAATACAATATATACTGCGTCGGAGGACTCAAACACTTCTTCGGTGGAAATTATAAATGGCTAGAAAACGTTTTTATTTTATTCATTACCAAATATATATATAAATATATAAATATTCATCAAATAATTTAAAACATTTTATTATAATTATATTTAAAATAATTACATGTTTCAAAGCCTTCAATATGTTGACCTCATTCATAATCTTAGCTGGATCATTTAAATTATGTATTTGTCCGTTTGTCAGTCTACTCTTTTTTATAACTTTCATGGCATGTTTTGTACATTTAGTCTAAAAGAAAATAATTTTTTAGATAGTTAAAGTAAATAGTTATTTTGTATAGCAAATGAAGAGACATACTTTGTGGTATACTAATTTAACGACCCCACATGCCCCTTGTCCCAGTACTCTTGATATATAAAACTTTTCAGATATTTCTTTCGGTGCTTTATCCTGTTCATTTTTCAGCAGATCTTTAAAAAGGAATACTGAAAAGTGAAACAAATTTATAGAGAATGTGTGTTGGACTGAACTGCAAAAGTTATAATGCTTATTTACTTTTAACAACAGCATTGGAAAGTGAGATTTCATCGTTGTCATCGAGAACTCTGCTTTTTCCTTTTCCGATTTTCAAACCATTCACAAATGTCCCATTGTGAGACAAGTCAGTAATAATGGCTGGGCTGAGTGGTTCACTAAAAGTAAATGGCGCCTATGATATATACTAAAACTAATATATATTATAAATATCTCATAATATATTTTGTATCAGCTCACCTCATGTCTCTTTTGATCACAAAATGTCGTTTGCTCACATTTTTAATAATACTTTCTTTAATTTTATCTTTTTTTATTACAAAGGTACAATCTATAGCTCTTCCAAGTGAAAATTCTGGTTGAATTAGGTCTTAAAAAAATAATATATTGATATTAAAGCACAAGGAATATTACAAGATATAAAAGCAATCATTTATTATCATGCAGAGGGTAGTTAAAAAAGAATATAAAAAACGATATTAACACATAAATAATTTTATTTATCATTACAAGAAAAGCTTACCATAATATTCTGGAATTTGCTGCTCAGTCTCGGTCTTCCAACAAAATCTACCACTTAAAGACACTTTCGTTGAATATAATCTTCCCCAAATATTAGGAATAAAAGATGGAGTATTTGTTTGACTCCACTCGACTTGAGAGTTTTGTGTCTGAGTTTGCGTATTTTCGATATCATGTGATTCGTCTCCCATCTTAAGTAAATACACAAATTTTAAAAACTTATAAAAAGTTACATACGGTTAAAAACTTTTGATTTAAGCGGCTAAGTTGAAACTTTCATGTAATGTCCACATGAACCACAGATGACAACTACTGTTGTCAAATGAACAAGTTGATTACATTTAAATAATTTGCAACGTAGCAAGGCTTTAAATAAATGGTGGTATTTTTATTACAATTTAACAATCTTTAAAAATATAAATAAAATTTAAAATGTTTATGATTATAAATAAAGTTATATTTATAAGTGTAGTTCTTAGAGAACAATGTATCTTAAAAAAAAAAAATCGAGCCATAGCTTTAACAAAAATTTTGTTTTTTTATAGATTAAGCTTCTTAAAAAAATACTTTTTTCTTATAACGTAAAAATATATTTACAGTTTATTTTAATATGGTACGCTTAGTACGCTAAGTACACCCAGTTTTTTTAAATATTCTTTTAACCACTTCTTTAATAGGCTAAAGGCTTTATATTATACATTAATAATTGGAAGACCAGACCACAAGAATTTGTTTAATCTGTTAGAAGGAGCAGACAAACCTTTCAGCACAGGTTAACTACTTGTGTAATATTTATTTTGGAATAAAAGTCAACATTGAATTTCTTCATATCGAAGGTGTAAGTAAAAATATGCGAAAGGATTTAAAATACTTCGTTCGTTAGCTACAATATGACCGGCGTCCCATCCTTGTTGTAAAAATATGTCCTTCTTTTAAAAAAGTACCTACTCCGAAACTATTCATCTAAATTGAAAAGTATGTTCCCGACGAAAATTCCCCGGTAAATGTTGTTTTGATCAAATAGATAGACAGACAGAGTATTTATAATATGTTTTATTGTATACCACCCAAAGTAGTTTAAATGCGGAATATCCTAGAACAAAATAGTGAGATACAAAGGGATTATGAACCTTATCGCTTATGAGGAATTTCTTCCAGGTTCCCTTAAATAAGTCAGATACTTAAGTTAAGGTAAAGTACATCTAGAAAATAAAAGTAGGTAGAAGTAAATTATATTATAATAAAATCAATATTATATAAATGAAGCAGTATCATAAGGAAGAGCTTAAGATGAGTTGAAGATATAAAAGGTACCTTAGGATTATGACGCAGTAAGTTATCACTTGATTTGAGTGAAATAATAGTTCTTTTCCTTGATCTCGAAAGGTGCCAGGGAAGTGACATATTTTAACAAGCTCTAGAGTTGGACGGCTATGTATAATGTACGTGATAATATATATAATGTTTATGATGGAAATAGAAACGTCCACGAATTTTTAGGATAAAAATAGAATCACCCGAAAATTAAGACAAGCAGTGTCAGTAATAGACAGGAAAGGGAATTCTGAGCCGCTCGAGTTGAATGAGAAATTGAGACACTAGAAAGTACTAGTAAATACCAAATATGAAACGATTACAAAAGTTCCAGAAAATAGATCAATAAGTTAACTGCTATAATTATATCCTCACAATTGTTGCAGCCATCTAAAAGTTTTATCACAACCCTTTTTATTTGCAGCTCTTTATACTTTTTTCGTAAATTTTCACTTGAGAAATCCTGTATGAGTTCTTAGTCTGTGTTCTATTGTTAAGTACAATACTTTTCATCCTCTTAAGACTAGGTCTAGGGCTAATTCTTTTACGATTGTTGTCAAAATGAGGACACACTGTCTTATCTTCATTTTAATTCTTCCTCTCTTCTATCTGATATACGATGTTCGACCCTGAAAAATAACCATTTAATTAAATGTTAATATTTGTTAAAATTTTTCATCGAGAATTTGTTTGTGAAAATGTCAAAATAAATGAGATGTATCATGTATTCCTGTCAGTCTTTTTTTATCTTCCCCATAATAGGCGCGTTTTTTTTAGGTATGATTGGCGCAAATTAGAACCTCAATTGAAAGTCTTCTTAATCTGAGGCATAAAGAGAATGAAACTGCTGTTTAATCGTTACTCTAGCACTCTATACTAAGCGACCAATAAAATCGGTATAGGTAAAAACATTTCTATGTAAATGTTATACTCAAATAAACAAATGCTTTTGGGCTGAAAGGCACAATTTTTTTGTCTCCAAAAACTATGAGGTCTCATTTAATCGAGAATAGCATTTTTCATTAATAAGAAATTATGGAAACCACTTCTAAAGTTTACTTCTTAATAGACAATAAAACCATGAAGTTTGCTGTTTTGCAAACACAATTTTTTTTTAAATATTTTTCACATTTGTTTAGATTTAGATTAGATTAGATTTAAAAAAGTTTAATTTTTTTTAAACTATTCTTTATTACAAAAAGTTTATCAAATATTTGAAAATTTATAATCAAAAAAGTATATATTGTTTTACTTTTTCTGTTATATAACTGAATATCTCATATGTTTGCAATAATCCATTTTTTTTGTTACCATTGTTATTAATAAATTTAGATACTTTGAAGACGCTTTTGTTTCATGCATGATTTTGTTTGCTTTAACTTGACACGAGAATAGATCCAGATGCCATATTACCTTTATTCAAAATGGAGCTCTTTTTATTTTGGTTTCAGTTATAATTCCTGGTATCACCCAAGAAAATAGGACTTATTTTATAGGACCTCTGTAGTTCACAAAAATAATTGTTGTTTGATCCCAACCAACTACTATAAGTTATTTTTTTTTTAAATATAAAGTAATTTATAAATGTTTGCGGTAATCTGGCTTTATTTTAAAGTTTCATTAATAAAACACATACACATACTATGAATATTACTGATAATAATTGTACCATGAAAGTAAATAAGAATACAAACGATATAAAAATATAGTTGTTCATCGTTGATCGTTTTCAAAGTCAGAAAAAAAAAGTTGAAAATCGTTCAACTTTTAATTAACAAAAACTGACGGTCACATGTTTTCTGCCGATTCTATCTCACGTGTCCGGTCAAAGTTGGATGGGTTGAATTTCATAAACGATTGGATTTATTTATGGACCTAGAAGCACTCCGAACTAACGCTTCAACGTTAGAAAACATTTGTGATGTTCACCATCAATACATCTGTTAACTTTTTTATATATATTTCATATGGACATTTAGATTTTTAAACAGATTATTAACCATTTGATTAGAACAAAGATAAAAAAAATATATTGGCAAAATTTTTGCGAATCAGTTGAAGCCACATTTCAGGTAAAGTTTTGCCTTCATCTCCGGTTCCCGAGTATTCATATTAATGGCAGTGTTTTTAAAGCTTTGGTCAATCGAATCAGACAATAGTTACGCACTTGATTGGTTTTTACATCTACGGAATAATATGCAACGTTACGTATTTACGTCTACGTAATAAGTTATTGTATTCAATTCATAATTTTTAACATAAATCATTAATTACTTGCATGCGTACATATGTTCATTTTGTTTTCTAACTAATTACAACAGTTAAAGTCAAAAAGTTTCCTTTAAAAGTCTCATTTATTTTAATAATATGAGCGCTTCCGTAACTGATTTATCGTTGTTAACTTTTATTACCAGAAAACAGTTTGCTGTGTGAAATTAAAATTGTTTGATCTTTATATAGGTGCAGTAAATTATTATTAAAACTTTTAATTGATAATTTTCATAGTAATAATAAATATGTTAATAAGCAGTACATATTTATTTCATGCTTTGCATAACATTGAAATACGACGAACAAATTAGTTTGAAATGACATAAGGTAAAAAGAAATTATGCATATTCTACGCAAATCTTTCACAATGTGTGTTATTTAAAATAGAACTGTAACGAACATAGCAACTCACTTTTGATTTTATATGAAGTTATCAGAAATGTATTCTATATTACAAAACTCATACAAATTAAATAAAAAGTTTTTATACACAAGTTTTAGGTATTCTTCATTCAAATCCCACCGGAGAATTCGAATTTTAAGGGAACATCATATTGGAAGTTCTTGCGATAAATTATACGTCTAGAAATTATGTTCTATAAAACAAGTTATAAACAAAGTATTTTTAATAAATTTTTAGGAAATATGTTGGTTAATGTGTATTCAGAAGTATTTTTGTAACCAATTGATGACAACAAATTGTAATGATATGATAGATGGAGATAAATGAGTTAGACATCTTCTGTAACAATGTATTACAGTCAAAAACTTTAGCCTGTTAATTCTGTCTTAAAAAACACTTAAAAGTGTTGTATTTTTAAATAATAACAGCTAACAAGACAAACAATTGTAATTGGAAGTCGAAACTTCTACAATTTTTTCGGCTGTCGCTACCCGACTAGGTCGACTAAGATTATCTCAATGTCGTCAAATATGAATTAGGTAATCTTGAAACAATTCAGAATATTGACATCAGAGTTGTATTTGGTTCATTTATTTTCGTAATTTTTGTGAATTTTACAAATAATTGTGGATGTTTCCGATACGGAAAACAGTTTGAATTATTGTGGTTTAATTTTAATTCTGTCAATAACTTTATTCAAAGGATAAATTGTATCTAGAAACAAAATTTAACCTCCCCCGATGCAAAACTGTAGTCAAATGGAATTTGCTTAGTTTATTTAATCAGAGTTTCAACTAGGATATGGTAGGTTCTAATTTTACCTTAATAGTGTATCTATAACAATGATTTTATCCGAATTTTGTCTTATAATTATTTATTTACTTATAGATAATGAGATCTAAGATTTTCGCGAGTATTCATTTAAATGAAACTAGTATTATTCGGATTTACTACGCGGATTTTATTATTTAAAAACTACATAATCCCGACGTTTCGGTTACTTTGCAGCAACCGTGATCACGGGCAGACGAGGTACTTATAGATGTTTGTTTTTCATATGACAAAAAAGTGCTTCTTAAATGTTTAAAACAGAAAACATTTATTTCTCTCAAAATAAGTTTATTTACAAAATTTATATCGTTTCGGTGGCTTTGACATATTCGATTTTTGTTATGCAAAGAATAAAATAAAATTGAATTCTCATCTTTTATACGTATTTAAGGAAAGTGACGTGAATCTTTCCATACAGATATTTGAATATAAACTATAAAAGACAAATCTTAAGAATACACACAGATACTTAAAACAAAATACAGCGACGACGAGTGCAAAATGTCAAGTTCGATTTATACATGTATGTATAGAGTTGTAACTCTATTTCACAGAACCGAATTTAACGTCACCTTAAAAGAACACGTCAGTAGTCCTTTAAAATAAGAAAATTTATACTATTCAATTGTATTTTCTATCTCATTCACGTTGTTTTAACATCTCATGTTGCCTTAATATAAAACTTTAATTATATTAATATAATTACTGGTATATATATGTTTCTATTTCAAACGATTATGTGAGCAATGATAGTCTAATCAGATTGTATGTCGACGCCACCGCCTGCTGTGATCTACATATCATATATAGAAAATCAACTATTCAAACTTAACGATGTTTGTTATCTTCAGAGGCCTAAAAAAGCTTTTTGTTGAAACGTGTATCTTACACGTGGATGTTATATGATCACAATGGAATGTAATAAAATCATTTATTTTATCTTTCCATGATCGCTTTATAGTGGCTTTAAGGTAATGACATAAAATTTATTGATTTAAATGAAAATTTTAATTTGATTTTCAACTTCATTAAGACGTGAATTTCTTTCAATCATCAATTCATGGACATTAAAGACTTTGTATGTAAGTTATTTTATTTAAAATTTTGTAGACGATGTAGTAAATTAATTAATCAATAATTAAATTGAATTATGGGTTTTTATGATAATTTACACTGATGATAATACAGGTTGAGAAATATAAATTAAAAATTTAACAAAACCCTCGACCCCAAAAATAGTACGCAATTATTATGACAAAAGGTTAGTGTTTGAAATGTCAGATCCCACATATGCTTGCAAGCAAAATGTGCGTGTAACATTCCCATCACACGTAACAAACGACCTGATGACCTTGAAGACCTAAACCGATTTGGACCAAACATAGCTAAGAACACTCTCGACGGATATACCTTACAAACAAAAAAAAAAAACGGATTAAAATTGGATCATCCATTCGGTAGCTACGTTGCCTCAGACAGACACATACACACATAGGCACGTCAAACTTATAACACCCCGTCGTTTTTACGTCGGGGATTAAAAAAAGGAAAGGCGGATTATTTATTTATTTATTTTAAGCAAAAGCAGTACCGACACCCATGGAAATCCGCAACATACCATTGATTGGGGAAGAGGAGGAGGCAAAGGAGGGAAAAGGCAGGACAGGGTGGGAAAAGGGAGAGCCCAACCTGCACTCTAACTCATCGGATGAAACTCAGCCATTATAGGTTACTTCTCGCCGATCTTCTGTGACGGGGTGGTATTTCCCCGGTTGAGCAAGCCCATATTCAAGATGAAGTATCTTGACCACAGCTAGGCCCTACAACCTTACAAAAGTATAATAAAATTATTTGAAGTAGGTACTAAGTTATTTTCTCAAAACAGCGGCACGGGAGAAAAACATATCTTAATGGTTAATATAAGAAACAAGACAAAATATTAAACTAACTATGTAATCGCTTACAAATAACAATAAAAAAATTTACTCTGATAATTTCTTATAATAGTAATAAAGAAAACTATGATATTTATAAAAAATGATAAAATCAAGAATTTTTTATATACATATATATTCATTCGGTTTTTTCATAAATATATATGTATATATATAAATATATAGGTCAAGCAGTAATACTACATAAGGCCGGACTGAATCCTTTAGACGTTAATCCAGAGCCTCAAAGTTGATTAAATAGTTTACTTGATAAGTTAATTGAATTCACCTCGCCTTAGATCAAAGGATGTCTAACCTATTTTTTATTTCTTTAATATTAAATGCGTTGGAAAAAAAACATAATTTGACAAGTTAATAGATTAAAACTACTTAAGGATTCTCAATACTTCGATGTCTCTTAAGTATTACCAGACTAAAATTTAGAAGTGTCCAAATTTTAATAATTACAAAAAAAGTGTGAGGTTCAGTGTACAAAAATTTTGTTGTATTTGGACTTTTGATTGAATTCAATTCAATGAAAAAAAAAAACTATTTTATTTCATTCGGTATTTTCATATATATGTTTTTAATGTTCACCGTATCTTGTGTACTCAGCTTAATTTTCTATATTCAATAGATTATCTAACTGATATTTCATTGTATTTCTTTGTCTTCAAGAGACCAAAATCGATATAAACTATTTATTGAGAATTTTCATTATTTTTAATAATTAAAACTCAGTATTTGTATGAAATAGATTGGAAAGATAATGAAATCTTTAATATTTAAATTGTTTTACAAGTACGATAAAAATTATTAAAATTTTATTAGTTTATTATCTCATGTCGGGTTACGGATGTTGCATACATGATATAACATCTGGAAGACACGTCTTAACATCAGCCGGCAGATTTTATTTTTAATCTGTCATTTTATAGAACAAAAAATTCAAGATATTTTGAGTTTAATTTGGAATTCGAATGGGACAGTCAACATTACAACTAAGTAATGAAAAAATTACAATAAAAGCTATCGTAATTTTTTTTTATAAATTATTTATAAATCTTGATTTCGTACTAACTACAAGTGATTACGGACGAAATCAACAATCAACTCTTTTACATTACGCTGTACACGCCTTTTAAGGCCTTATATATACATATTTATCGTAGTTATACTAAATCTACCATAGAGAAAGTTTGCAATGAAACTAATTTATTGACCAAAATCGATAACTAAAATTACATAGTTCACCCCACACGTGATTAATGATAGTTCATTAATTTCATAATGTTGTGTCAGTCAAATGTATTGCATCAAGTTAATCAAATAATTTATAATACAGTCCAAATTAAATATAAAAAATATATTCATAAGATTACTTAATTTTTAATGGAATGGGTTTATTAGAAAAAAATGATAACGAAAAGCAGCTGTTACGTAATAATTTTATTCTGGTTAAACTTACAACAATAGCAAAACCATTAATGAAATTTTAAAGTGACATTTAAATTACAAGACAAAGTTACAAATGCATACCTTTAAAAGTACAATAAGTCGCTTAGTTAGCAGATTGATAGACATCGATAGATTTGACTAGATAATTAGATAATTTCACTCTAACTAATGTTGAGTGTACGCTGTTTATTTACAATACAATATAAGTGTTTCAAGTCATTTCATTGTCGGTTTACTTCCTGAAGCAGGAGATTGGGTTGAAATAGCATTGTCGGAAGCGGACTTGTCTTTTGTCGGCGCGCCACTGTCGAGCCAGCCTGCCGTCTATGGCCCGAAGTCCCCAACCGCGGGGTTCCGCTTGAGGCCAGGAGCGACCCACGCGACCCATGTTGAGTCTTCAAATAATAATTAATTATAAATATAATGAATGTCAAATTATTTCTTTTAGTATCTATGGGACGCCGTTGATGTTGATTTTAATGTTGATCTTATAAATTTTTTATAAATAATCTCTTAAAAATACACGTACATACATATGTAAAACATAATTTTCTCTTTTTAAGTTTATAGTAAAAAGTTTTCTGTACAACGTTAGCTGAATGACATTTATTATTTTTTTTGTAAAAATATAAAAAATTAATTAATCACATACTAATTCTATTTTTCTTGCGTAATGTTTGTATTATTTTTCTTTTCTTTTTTTTTATATTATAAACGTGAAAGTTTGGACGTGTGTGCCAATTTGTATGTTAGTATGTGTGTAAGTATTTGCTACTAATCACGCAAGAACTGATTATTAGATTAAGACCGAATTTTTACACTTGGAATACTATTACTCTGAAATAAGATATGTACTTTTTTCCCTCATACATTCAAAACGTTCTTTTTCAATAAACATTGAACCAATAATTTTTAGTGTACTGATGTCTGCGTATGTCTGCGTATGCTTTTGTAATGTGTGTAAATTTGTTTTGCGTGTGTGAATGTGTGTCACCTATCATCAGCATCCAGTTGAAGCAGCAATTTGCGGAGTGCTGCAGTATTAAGAGCATCCCAGGGCACTGACATGTCGGAGTCGTCATCGGCGCGAGGTACCAAAGCATTCTCCACTTGTTCCTCTTCTTGCTAATTATTAAACATTCAATGAAAATAAATATACATATGCATATAAATTCACAATCGTTCTTAAGTATTTAAAAAGCTTGAACAATTTTAGAACTCAAACTATTTGCTATTTGCGATCGTCAATGGAATAATTCGAAAATTTCTTTATTATGTATTTTAAATTTATAACGGGTCACATTAAA
The DNA here is from genome assembly GCF_018135715.1 of Danaus plexippus. Taxonomy (NCBI): domain Eukaryota; kingdom Metazoa; phylum Arthropoda; class Insecta; order Lepidoptera; family Nymphalidae; genus Danaus; species Danaus plexippus. The sequence continues at coordinate 4,300,480 of NW_026869849.1, read as the reverse complement.
TCAGCGATCTTACCATCGGTACGGATGCTGTGATTGTAAACAGCAAAGCCATTGCACTCACGAAGATGAATAACGTGTTGTTATGTAGCGTGGTGTTCATTTTCGAGCCCAAAATTTCTACAGAATCAATAACAATATATTTCAATAAAGGCATTACAAAATACAATAAGTTGTTTGAACTGTTCAACTTATTTATGTTTAAAGGTGATATAAATAATTAAATAACATAATAAATTCGTATCATTGCAGAAAGTACAATTTGGTCTTTTTTTTTCCTATATACAAATGTCAGATTATAATTCAGTTTTAAACATAAACCTGAACGCAACTATCAGAAGAGGGAAATTCTAGATATGAATTGTGGCTAAACCTCCGAAGATATCAAAGAAATGTCTATAACAGATGTTGCATTGGAAATAAAACCTTTACAAGCAATAAAGCCTGCACGAGAAAGTGTAATGCCCATTGTAATTTGTGTTAAGCTTCGTTCAGAAGCCTTCAGGGTGGCTTAGTAACTGTGCCATATGTGCATAATTATTCGACGCTGGTTAGAAAAGTCAAAATAATAAATTTCTATTGTTAATCATAATTTACATAAGTAAAATATACACAGGTATATATTTGGATATGATGAACTATCTGATACAATTATCTTTGATTGAAAACAGCAACAACAGCAAAAACAGCAACAAAATTGATAATTTCAAAATCCAAAGCAGGATAAAACCAGTGCGTATTTTCCATGTCTTATAAACCATCTTGAATGTTCCGCCATATTGTTTTGCGATGACGTCACACGCCATACCATACATAGTCGTCCAAAGTAAACGTCTATTCTCCAATGACTTTCTCAATTTTAGGAAGTCGTCAAAAACAAATTACATTATAAAAAAATTTTTTTTGGTAAAATAGTTATTCGTTTGTCAATAATTACTCTGTAAGAGTGGTTTAAGCATTATTTGATTGACTTAGAATTACCTACGTTACAAATTATTTTATTCGGATTTCTATTGCGACTTCATTAAACTGTTTCGTGGACTAGATGAGTGAAATATATAATTTGTAACATTACACCACCCTTTGTGTTTCACTGCATCTATTGTTAGTTGTCATCAGAGCGTCAAACGTATAGCAAACGCTAATTCTCACTAATTTTAACAATAGAATCTATAATTAATTACTGTTAAAATGAAATTTAACAGAAATTATACAATTTCTATTATCGAAGAAACTCATATTCTCTCCGAAGATTCATAGGAATAAATGAGTATGTATGTATGTATGTTTCTACTTAAAAATAATTACGGCATTGTTAAAGGATTTTTCAACTATTTAGGTGTCTTTTACCTTATACATACTTGATAAAAAGATCATCAGTTCAATTAAAAAAAAGGTCAAAGCTGCAGGTTTAACCAGTAAATCTAAGGATATGAATGACGTAATTAAAAATATCTCACTATAAAACGAACATTCGAGAGTATGAGCTTAAAGACTCACATTCTGCGTTCCCCTGACACAATGTATGTTCAATTAATGGTTCGTGAAAGTTTTAAAACGATTTAATTATAAAGTTTTGGAAGCACTTCAATGTAACAGAACGTTTCCTTAACTTCTATTAAACAATAGTTTGCTATAACAAAATGTTATCTTTTAAATATATATCACATAAAATCTATAGAATAATATTTGCAGGGTTCAGAAAAGGCCACAATATTTTCCGTCTTAATATCCCAACTCCCGATGGGTTCCATATCACAAAACACGGCGAGTTGCGTCTCCTTGACAGATAATTGGATACATGGGATGCTATTTATCAATGAGGCTGTTATTTCTCAACGTGTCACTTATATACATATGAATATATTGTTATGAACGTAATAGATATCAATCAGACGGGATTGTCTTTGGGTTCTTCAATGTAGCCAACTTAAAGAGGTTAATAATAATTGAAACAATATTAATTCTTGTCTTTGAAACATCTTTTCTGTGAAAAAAAATCCCGTCCTGCTTAAAGTAGCTCATAACAAAGTCATTTGCCTACAAAGCGTAGATCTTGCTACGTCGTAGCACGTTCAGCTACAAGTCTACGATCCTTAATAATTCTATCGCTGCTACGATATTACTTTATTACAGGAGTTAACAATAGGAAAAAGGTAACGATTTTAATAATAAGAAATATTGAATAAGGCAAAGGTGAGATTAAACATCACGTTTTTATTTGAATTGGCTTAAAGTTCATCAAATATTTTACTCGATAATACATTCACATGTCTCTGCGTACATAACTGTATAAACTTCAAATATATAACACAGTAGTATCTGAAGCCATAAATATTTTGAAAACTAATAATAATCTAAGGAATCTAAAACGCTCAACATTTCAGTGTTTCAAGTGGGAGATTCTAATCCGCTTATACCGATAGAAGTAAAAGGGAAATATAAAATAATTTTTATGAAAAATCTTCGTAATTTAATGCAATTAATCATTAATGCAACGTGGATGGATAAAACATAATCAAATCGTTGTCAGTACACAAACAGGTTGTGTGTTTGAAATATATTTTAAAACAAATTGATTAAAGTTTCCTTAAGGCGGCCGACATTAATATTCAAAGGCTTTACCACCAGGAAGGGTAATGAGATTCAGTGAATGTAAAAATGCATATCCTACGAAACAGTGTACAGCAAACGAGATTTTTGTTGGAGATTTCTTATAGATTGGATATTGAATAAAGTATCACGGATAGAATCTTAACGAGGTCTAATCTTTGAATAAAACATCCGTTATTACTTTTTATTCATTCACTCCTACGTGATATATAAAAGCGTTTAAAATTAGTTGCTAAATTACATTTAAGAAGAACGAAATTTTAATATCTCTTAGTCTTTTAACCAAAAAACATGTCATAATATGTCGTTAATTTGATGATATTTTTATTATTATATCTAAATAAATATAATAAAAAAAAAGTTTTCAACGAATATATACAAGAACAGTTGTTTGTTAAAAAATTAAAGGTGATCATTTCGGAACTGAACATATAAAACATAGGAAAAGTTTGGAAGGTAGAAATAAGATGATCCTTAACATAAATAGTTGAGCTATTCCGAAAACGCATGGTCATTACGACAAAAGGTAACGGTTAGTGTTTTATTACACGAGGAAACCATTACTGAACACACAAAAACATAGACAAAAAAGTTTTTTATTTTGGCATAATATGTATTACAAAGGAGGTTACATATCAAGTACATATTTTTAAGCGACATTAGTTCTGATAAGCCGAATGTTTTTTAAACTTTTATATCGTATATATTTTTTTCATGTACGTATTTTTCATTTCTTTTTTTATGAGTTAGGTCTGGTGACAGGAATAAATTTATATATTTTAAACTTCAACTATTGATCAATATGAGGTTTAGATAACCATAACCTTAAGCTTGAGGCTAAATTTATTATGAAACTTGACCGTATGCTGATACGAACATTATTTATTACTATGTTTTTTTTTTGTTTCCTTCGTGTATTATAAATGATATGGTAATATTTAGAGATCGATCTTAAAAGCTCCGAGACTCAGTGTGATTCGGACGTTAATCTACTAAATAATGTAAAAAGTCACGTATGAAAACGAGATGAAATACTTTAGTTCCTACAGCTTTAAATAAATATACACAAATAAATTATGTAAATAATTATTGTAATCAATTAACAATATTATAGAGATGAACATTAAAAAACTACGAAGTTAACTAGAATAATATTCTACAGTTCCTATCTAAATATATTAACATGTATAAAAATATACGTTTTCTGGCTAATCTCTGTGTGGGTTCATAGTTCGGTTTTATACTAAAGTCTTCTGAACAACAAACTAAGATTATATAAAATATCTTCAAAGAAAGAAAAAAATGCATATATATATATATATATGCTTCTTTTAGAATTGGATTTAATGGATTTGAATATTATAACCTCAAGTAAAATTTCCGACTCATATAATATTGTAATAGAGTATTGATTGCAATGACTTAATCGACTTTTAGAGGAGATTTATTTAGAGAATCATTTTGATGACTCAGTTACTAAAATCTTTAGTAGACTTGATTGGATTATTAGAAGAAAGGTAGTCAATGAATGTAAGACACTACTTTTTCTCTTCAGTGTATTTGTAGTTCTATGAATTGTTGGTTTATCGGTTATAAGTTATACGTACATTTTATTTACTCGATAAAAGATTGTTTATCTTCGCAACGAAGCATAAAAGATATTGGTTAGTACTAATTTAGTAAAGTGTTGTACATTGTCCTTCGTTATCGATAGTGATGGTTGTATTGTAAGTTTCGTTAAATAGGGTCCCATATGTGAAGAAGGCTGGAAGGGACGGGTCTATTTGAGCTCAACAATTCCAAATATATATATATATTTATAAAACAAAATAAGGGCATAATCCCGAAAGAGAAAAAAAACCATAAAATCCTTTCGAAAGTTTTTTTTTATAGAGATATTCTTTTGAGTTTATATTTAGGATTTTTTTACTTGAATCATAAAAATCTGCGTTTACTTAAAGTAAAAAAGATAAAAGCGTCTGAAAGTACTTTCTCTTTCAGTGTTTTCGTCCATTTCGTTTGTAATAGAGGTTTATTATAATATATATATATATATATATAATTTAAATAGTCATACATTAAATAAGGTTAGTTATCAAATTATTGTTAAGTCCGGATTGAAATTCTATATTGTAGTTCGTTTTAAAATGAAGGTGAAACTAAAATGTTCTTAAAATCATCTATGTCCTATATTTTGATAACAAAGTAATGTTTTGTTCCCTTTAAAAATCCATCTAAATAATGTTCTGTACATTCCTAGAAGTTCAATTTCAAATAAAAATATACCGCTTTCATGGAATGCCTACAATATTTATTTAAAATAAAGCCCTTTCTTTATGTTATGAATGAAAATAAAATCCGTATAATTCTGTTACGTATTTAAAATAAACTGAGATTTAATTACATTATGTTTTCATATAAAATGTTGAACTATTCTAATGGGTCGTCTTCGTTCTCATTATTATTGTACAAATGTACGTTCCATTAAATACATTTGGTGTTAATAGGGTAAACAGACATATACGGTTGAAACCTCTTTACGTTTTAAACTTGAGTAATTATTTAAAAAGTTGTTCTCAGTATACTGAGAATTACGTTCATAAAGATAACAAATACTTTTACGATTAACCATATATTTTATACGAATAATATTACAATACTATAAAATTTTTTAATGAAAAACAAAATAAAAAAAAAAAACAATTTAATTTAAAAAATTCTAATAGTGAACTGAAAGTAATAAATGCAGTGAATCTTACCTTCAAAAGCTTCAAGTCTAAATAAACTCCACGAAGGTTTAACGGCCGTCTTCCGTGTAGGGGTTTGAATGAAATGAGAGCTACAGAGCCAGTAGCGCGGTTATATAGCCTAGCCTGTGTCCTTGCTGCGTAGGTAACAGTACACATCCCCCAGCTTCATTAGTATTTCACTGAAATACATGCAGGCGAATACAGTCCTAATGCGACCGTAACAAAAGCTTATCTTGCATCATATCTTTTAATATATGAATAGTTCTAAAAATATTTTTTAATATCATTCACCATTAGAATTTGCATTGAATTTGATAAAACATAAAATGATTTAAAAACAATATTTTAGATATTGCAAGCACTTGCAACTCAAATGTCATGGTCATTTCTGTTTTTTTATTAAGCTATAAGGATTTTTATTTATAATTCTACTTAAGGTTTAACCAGGAGATGGTAATTTTTATTCTCGGGTCTATAATAAAAGTCTGAAAAAAAACTATCATTTTTATATCTTTTAGATGAAAATTATAAGACGTCAGTTAGAAACTATTTTTTTTTGCTAAAGAACAAGGAAATGACAACTTTTAACTTTGATTTAGAACAAAAACACAATAGAACTCATTAAGAAAGAAAATTTAAAGAAATTAGAATTCGTTTAGAAACAATACAATTCATTTATAAGGAAAAAATTTAAATACTTCTCACTAATACAACAAAAGGTCCTTCAAATACTTACTTAATAATCCCGTGTATTTCAAACCCAAACAAAACTCACAACAATAGCCTCAGGTCGTTGACTATACTAGGGATTATAACATTAAAATCCAGTAATCATATCATTGTAATCATTTTAAAAGAGTTCACACTAAAAGGAGGAGCGTTTGTTATAAAAAAAATAATAACGAAAGGTTTCCAAGCCGTGTAAGTATTACAAAATAATTTATGAAACATATTTGATGCATTTAAAATAAGAATGACGTTACTATAATCGTTAAAGGAAAAAACAATTATTACTACTGGAAATAATAAAATAGGGTTAACATTTTAACTATCACATAATTATATTAACTTAAGTGAAAACATTCATCTTCCACTGCCTAAAATGCTTACCAAATTACTTAGAACTTTCTTTTACAATTTAGTTATAATGAGTCAGTTATATGGTTTAGACTTATCTTTTCTAGAAATTGGCTCTTTGAGAACTTATTGGTGGTGTTTCCTTTTTAATTCATTATCAATAAATGTTTATTATTTTTTAACTAATAATCTTCTGAAAAAATATAAGTTTCTATATCTTAATAGACATAAGGTCATAAAATATCAAAATTCAAGAAAAAATTGCAATTATTTAAGTGTTTTCCTGTCAGTCTGTTATCTGTTTGTTATCGATGAGTTCCCTAGTTGTATTGAACTTTGTATAGTAATGGTTGGAATTATTTGTCGGTTTCAAACAATTGAAACTTTTATTACTGTTTTAATAGGAATATATATTCTTTAAACAAGCGAGGCAATGGAAACATCGAGTCGTTATTAGACAAATAGACTAAATCAAATTTTAATAAATTTACATACAAACAGACGAAAAATATGTTAATTAGTGAGTAAACTATAAATAATTTTAATTCATGAACAAAACAAGAAAATATTTAATAGAGACTAAAAGTCTTTGAAAAAAATAATTACTACATATGAATGAAAAATATAATATGGTGGATGTAGATTTCTTACGTAACTATCGTTATAATTTCCAAATAAAGTCGAAAACTGACAACATAACTAGAACAAGGTAGACATAATAACATTTTCTCACATCTCATAAAACTGTCGTACTAATAACGGTAGGCGGTTATGAAAGAATATTGCATATTTAGTAACAAGTACCAATTTTTTTTTTTTATTAAATAGAACACATCGTGTAGGATTAAAAAGCACGTGTACGCAACGAAGGGATAAAACGTGATCACGTTTGTTATGCTGTAAGCATTCTGGGCCTGAGGATATAGAGATTAATTCTATACAAAATACTATAAACCGTTAAACATCGATATATATGATACAGTTGGATATTGTTACCGCAGTTTTTCGTTTATTGTATTACCAGATATTAAATTCATTGATATTTTAGATTAATTTTATAACAGCAATTTGCATAATTGATAAGTGGTCCTTGATTTCATTTCAGTTTCACATAAAGCAGTATAATGCCGATTCAGTGTTTTTTTATTCATTCATCACACTTAAATCGCAATAATAAAACGATAAACGCGATGTTCATGAAATCAATCAATAATATTTATCAGGATATTGATAGTTAAGTGTTTACTGGAATATTTAGACGAAAACATAGTTAGGATAATAAGAATATGAGATCTGTCTCCATTCATTTTTGTTTCATTAAGTAATATGTGTAAGTGTAGCGAAAATGTATAAACTAAAATATATATATTCTAAAGAAAGCACGCCTTTAAAAACTACATGCACCTTTTTCGCAGAATATCCACGTAATTTCATATTATAAATAATAGAAGTAAACAAAACAAGCAAATAAAATTACGATAGTGTATATTAAAATGTAAATAGCGTCTATGTTCATTTAATAACATGCTTCGATATTTATAAGAGGCTCCGGAAGCTCATTTTACGGCGGATGTGTTGAACAGGATGCGTTCTCTCTAAATACTAAACCGTGATAGAAATGTCTGGACACATACATATGTTAAATGCATATATAGAATTAATATTTGTATGTATTTTAACCATAATATAGATTGTTATAAAACGAAAAATTTATTAAGTTTTATAACATAAGCTTTTTAATGCTTTATTTTCTAGTAAATTTTTTTCGGATTGCCATTTTAAAAAATTAGAAAAATTTTGCTCGAAACAATTATAAATATTTTTTTCACATTCACTTTTATTTGTTACTATTATTTAAATATAAATGTTAATATTATTAAAATAGGCTTCAAATAGTTTTATCTTTAACAAATTATTAAGTCATCAACAATAACTTTCGTGATAGCGAACTCAGCTTAAATAACAATTAGGGTTATGAATGGCCAGCGTGGATTATGTCTGACAAGCGATACAGATAATAAAAATGAATGTTCACTACATTATCACATTAATCCGATACGTGGAAAAGTTTTATTATTACTAAACATTTCAAGCTATTATAAAGAACATTATTTAAATTTCAATTGTTATTTAAACGGTTTAAATAATGTAAAAATGTTCTGTGATTATATATATATTTCTATGAAAACAAATAAAAGTTATAAAAAAGAATGGATTTATTACATAATCTCTAAATATTTACTTTATATTCTATCGTTTATAGATATTAAGTAATGGTTTATTGAGGATCAAAATTCAAAACATTTCCTAGAAGAGAAATCACGTGTATTTCTTGTTCATTTCAATAACACTTTTAATCTTTTCACTATTATATGTTATCTGGAGTATTATAGCATAACCAATAAGGAATATTTAGGTTTTGTTTAGAATGACACATATTTAATACAAAATGGCAGACGTCATCTTAAAAGTAAATTTGACACAAATTGTTCACGCTTCTCATATTTTTTCGTAACAAAATAACAAGACGTTGTAATTTGATAACATCAAGGTGGTTGTTATAAAAATTCTTAAACATAATATCGACTAAAATGCTATTCGTTTTACGCTGTCCCCTGGTTTTACTCGCTTAAATAAAAGTTTAAAAAGAAAATACAAGCAAACAGAGTAAAGTCTTACAAAATAATTTTCATTTTCTGTCCATTAAATAATTTAGTATTAACGATTTAATTGGAGCCCAATATCATTACATTGTCTGAGTACTCATTTTAATTGGTAATACATAGTTTTTTAAATACTCTTCAGAAACAGGGCTATTGCAGTAATTTCTAATGGATCGCTAAGTGCTTTCAAAGGGTAGGCAATAGCAATAAACCAATGTGCAGTGCGTCTTAAATAGACATATGTATATTATATATACATACTTTACTCGTTAAATTATTGCTGAAAATAAAATATATATTCTTAGAAACTACACAAAACACGATTTAACCTTATTGATGATGTTGAATAGATATTATTTATGTAGTAATGAATTCCATTGAAATAATTAGACAACATAACTCATTCTGTGAATTTTTATGTCAACATTTTTTTTTTATTAATTGTTATAACGATATGATAGAATGAAATAAATAACACTCTATACATCCAAAGATTCGTACAGGCACTGATTGAGTCCATTACAACCCACTTATTATTTACGACTTGTAAAAACGATTTCCAGATGCCGTCATTCATTTACCGCGGGATATCAGAGGATTTTTCCACTTGCTAATAAATGTATCACATAAGAAAAGACTAGTGGAATATAGGCAAAAACTATAAAAATATTTCATAACTAATTCCACATGGGTTATATATGTGAGATCTACTATAATTTCAATGTTAACGATATAAAATTTAATAAGGATTTATTAAGCTGAATCTTTGTCAAAATACATAAGCTATAACAATGATATTGTGTATGCCAACGTTGACGACAGTATTAAGCGTGTAACCATTATTGATTAATAGAAATTTTAATAAAAATATGAAACTTTTGAAGAAATTGATATGCTCGTACGGTTATAAACGGCATAAATCTTGTTGAAGTAAGTCGCGTTTATGACAGCAGTGTAATGATCAGCAAGAATTATGACCGATAAAAAGTAAACGCTCAAGCAATAAAGTCCCGCGGCTCTACTTCTCATTCACTTATCTTCCTTAGAAATTCCGTACTAAATTATTGTCTAATATAAACAAGGTAACATAAAAATTAATAAATTTAATGACAATTAAATTTAAACTGTATGTCAAATAGTAAAAAATGTATACAGCTTTTTTTAATTGCGTAAATTCTGAGGTTAAATCTATAAAAACTATCATAAATTAAAGAACGAGAAGCAATAGCAATGAATGCATTTAAGTTTTCGTTTGAATCGATTATAAAATATTTTTGTATTGTGTCAATTCAGACAATACTTAAATCCTAGGAAGCAATGAAATGTAAATTTAACTTATCTTTAGTTTTTGAGGAGTCACTTAACAAAACCTCATAAAGTTATTATCGATGTTTTGGTACTGACCCAACGTACTAAAGATATAGTTACTGTAATGTAATTAAAATCAAAAAGAAGCTAGGAGTTAGGCATTTATGTTGTGTTTATTATTTATATAAATAACAAGGACCTTTCATCATTGGTTAGGTCAATCTTAAAGTCCATTTAAATAACATTGGTGGCTCGTTAAAACCAAATGTCAATTTCAAACTTAACACTTCAAAACAAGTTAAGCGAATTGTAAATCCCGCGGGTGTCTACCTAAACGTTAATTAACTAACAAATTAAGGTACATGTTTGTTACATAATCAAAACATTAGTACAAACAAATGTTATTAAAAGTAAAATTTATTTTCTCTATTTAAAAAATTGAAATTCTATTTCAAACATTGAAAAGCAACAGGTACTATGAAACGCTGAAAAGTTCGAGAGTAGTTCGTATTTTAATGTAGATAGGGTTTAATTTTGGTTTTATTTCGTGTTAGTCGTAAGGCAAAACTTTAAGACGTGTATAGGATAACGTCCAAATAAAATACCTATGGAATTATATTACAAAAAACTGCAATGTTCTGCAAAAAGGTGGGGTTCTGTAACCTAAGCGTGATGATTGAGTCAAAGGTGTGAGATGTACTCTTCTTGTCTGGCTACAAGCTTTCTCACTCGTTTTTGAAAACATTTTCAGAGACGAAACGTTCCACGTATTTGTGCCATACCTCCAATCTCCATATAGTGAGCTTATTTTTTGAGAATTTATTATATTCTTCGGTATTTAGGATATTCCACCCAATTCCCTACCTGATAATGATAATAATCGCCGACCCATGCTTCGAAACAAATATTGAGTGGCACTGCTTTAATGCAATCAGCATTCTTAAAGAACAACAGTCATTTTAGAACCATTCAGATAAGCTACGTAGAGCTTCGACCTCTTCCCTAGGATTCTAGAAGTGAGAATGTACACTTAAACCAGCGGTTATCTATTTGAGTTCTTGATTGTAAATATGAATGTATAGGTAAAGCCAAGTATTTTTATTATATTCTTTATTTTCCACATATGCAATTCAATTGTAATCTGGTAGTTCTTAACAACACTCAACAACTATTATCACACTCGTTCATTTTTTACACCCATAGTTGCTGATGACAAATAAAGTCATTAATCTGGTAACTGACCATGACATAAGGTATATAAAATTCACCCCACTACTTATCATAAAAGTCAATCAAATTATATATAGATATATATGTAATTGATTCTAATATTAAATAAAATCATCCCCAAGTAACTGCTACATGAGTATTTTAAACTTACGACCTCCCCTAACTCAGTTTTGGTTGTTTGATGGAAGCGACAAACTATAGCCAAGGAACTAACTTTACGGGGTCCACTGTGGCCTCATTGTACAGTATCAGTAACGTAGTTGGGAATTTAATGCATATACATATACCTCAATTACAAATTGTCTGTAAAGGTTTCTGACCATTCACTGGAAATACTAGTACAGCGTACAGTAATGGACTCATTAAAAATATTACCCTATCTTTAATGTGCCTTTTAAGTGAACATCTGTATGATATACTATTTAAATGTTTTATGTATCCACTTACATATCTACTATGTATATTGAGATGACACAAAGTCGAGATAAATAATGTTTGCAAATACATCAACTATAAAATAGAGGAATCTGGACCTAGTTTAGAAAATATGTCAACCTTAATTATAAGTATTTACTGACAGTTATACAAGTATAACATAGCATAGGTACAAGTATTGTTACTTGTTACTTGTTGTTATTGTTACAAGGTGGCTTATTATGAATCGATTGCTTATTATTTTGATAATAGCTCAAAGGAACTAAAGCAATATTTTTTAATAATTAAATTATTCAATATATGTTTTTTGATAGAATACCTGTGAAACCAGTTACGTCGGACTGTTGGTTTGATCTTCGATTACTTAGAAATTGCTATGTATAACAAAATCTTATTGTACTTCTAAATAAAAAGGTAAACGAAAATATTTTGTATAATAAAAATGTTTATTTTTTTTAACTGATCCAAACCAATACGCAAAAGCCAGTAAGTAGGGCACTCTTAGTTATCTTTATAATCAGCCGTCATATGGTTTGTCCCATTTTTTCTCCGATGTTTTACTGTAAGTTATTTTAAAAGAAACGTTCCTGTGAGTCCAGTCTATTATTCTTCTCATTACTTTTAACTATAAGCTCAGAAAGATGCAAAATCAATCTTCACCCCAAAAACCTAAAACCAAAATTTAAGATCATTTTCATCATATTTTTCACAATCGGTCCATTTTTTATATTTGAATAGTTTTTGTACAAAACGTTGAAGCAAATTTATTAACAAAACTTTCATTTTAATTCTCATTTCTTGGATTTTCTTCTGGTTGTAGCAAAGTCATTGAATTTTTTCACAATCGATCAATGTTGGAGATGATTAAGCATATTACTCTAACTCGGTCGATCTAGATATTATTATGAAAAGTAGGTATCTTTTAAGCCATAACTCCATTGATTCTAGACGTAGACGACAACAATTTCAACTCGGTATGGCGTGTTTCTCTCTATACATATCTCTATTAAATAATTTTATGTAATAATTAAAAATGTAGTCTTTTCCGTCTCAATAGGCAATAATGACTTTGATGTCAATAGCAGATTCAGTGCGGATTATCATTTAAAACTAAATGGTAGCTTTATTTTAAAAACTTAATTTATTATAATCAACAGTGTCGCCTTGATTAACGAAATCTTCCTCTGATTATCAACAATAAGTAGCATTACTATATTGACCATGAATTGAAGACTGGTACGTACCTAGATCAGATCTTGTCTTAGTCTGTACATGTTGCATAAATTAAATTTTCCACTACATAGATCTTCCTAATTGCTGCTAAAAAAATCTGTATCTCCAAAACGTAATCATACTATTTATATTTGGGTTACGCAAAATTTGACTATTTAATTCAAGTGTCATTAAACTTCAAGAAGATCTCCTCACGTCACTGTTTGGATTTATAAGTTATTTCTCTACTCTGCTACTTATTGTTTCATACTGGAATCAGTTAACTAAAAGTTCAAATTCTTGTGGTCAAATCGTTTAAAAACTTTACCATTTTTTAAAAATTTTGTACAAAAAAAGAAAACATTTAATTATTATTTTTTTTATTTTATCATTCTAAATTCTACTTTCAAAATATTATATATTTTTTAATTACCCAAGAAGGCTACAAGCATTTACTGTAACTGCAACAAGTTTTATTTTATAGTTAGTATTAGTGCTGTGGTATACGTATTGTTTAGTTTATTAATAAATATTTATTTTTTATATTTATATCAAATATTCGCAAGCTCTAGATATAATTTACATAGGATGGTTTAGAACAAATCGTCACTGCTCGATAAGACCGCTTTTTGTTTGAAGTATTGCTTATTTTTTATTGTTATTGTATTTACGTCTTGGGAACAGTTAAGAATATAAAAATGAGTAATATATTATTCTCTGACTCCTTTTTACAGTCACTCTACTTTAAACTAATGTAAAACACGATAAAATTTAAAATAGTATCTCAAAAACAATAATTCAGATGAACACGAGATATGAAAATGCTACCATTTTATGTTTAAAAATATTAGATTTAGATATAATTAAAAAAATAGCTATACATCATAGATGGCCACAACAAGAGATAATTAATAGTCTCGTTATTGCCAGAAGCAATAAACAAATTATTAGGAACTTTGTCATCTCCATACTCCGTCACCAAGACGTACCCATAATTTTTTTTAGAAACAGTAGTTACTCGTTAAATATTCCCGTATTAATTTGTATTCTTTTGTAATTATTACGAAAATACAACTATCGTGTCTGATAAAATCGTCAATGATATGTGAGCGATAGCGTGTACATACTTTTGATATTCGTGGTAAAAGGTAAAATATACTAATATACTATAAAACTTCATGAAATGATTATGAAAATCGATAGTGTCGTAGTCTCTTATTATTAGATCTTGGTAACATTGAAAGATGTATCAGGCTAATGGAAAAAGTCATCTTAACATACCCAGACAATTTTTATTGCTTCAATTTCAGTCACCTTGTTTAATTTTTAAGAAATTCAAAGATATCCTTGTTCGGATGAAATTTTGCTATAATATATTTAAATCAATAAATCCAGATATCGTGTCGCACTGTGATCGAATTATACCTCCGAGCAATAGAAAATCCTATCAAATATATAATTCAAGACAAATAAATACCTAACCGTCTCGATTACCTATTATTACTGGCAACTTATTGTAATACTTACAACTTAATACACTATTGGTATCAAAGATATCGAATTCCGTCGGACTTATCAACAAAAGAAACAGTTTAGTAAAGATTCTTTTAAACAGTTCGCAATTAGTACTTTTCTTAAATCATTTTACATTTTGCTTAGTCACATTATCATTTGTTAAAGTTCGCTGTCTCAGTTTAACAAACGTTTTAGTATCAATTCATGCTACATATTTCATGTTGTGTTTTACATTAGATACTCCCACCGAATCTGTACAATATGCCAGAAATTTGACAACGAAAATTGATTAATTACCCAATGTGACCGCCGTGCTCAGTAAACCGCTGGAATTTTGTTGAGGGTCTTTATACATCGATTAACCTCTGTTATCTTAAATTTGTGTCACAAGAAGCAAAGACATTATCGGATAACTTAAGTAACGCGTCAAGAACTTCATGAAAATTTAATTAAACCAAATTACTTATAATATTTTTGAATCATTAATGTGTTAATGACATATTTATAATATTAAAACATCATATTGTAGTTTCCATTCCATAAAAGGATTTGTATAGCAAAAGCCACGTTTTCCTCCATTTTTCTCTCGACAATAATTATTGTCTGGTCTGAGCTAGGTATTGTACGTCGTACTATTGTGATAGCCGGCTACTTTTGTTCGTTTGCATAAAGAAACCACGGCCAGCCATCATGACGTCCAGCCTTATAAGGAAAATAATGTTGACGCTTTAAGATTTATAGATTGATATACATTTATTGAATCTAATTGTAAGAACAAGTTGTAGATAATCACAGAACGAAAAGCAAAAAATGTCAATCACAATTTCATCTGTTCTGTTCTTCTTAATTTAAAAAAAAGATAATCTCTAGTACTGATAAAACATTACATTAAAATAATCGGAATTATTTACATGAGTACAGTTTATTCTCACAGAAAAGAAAACCTATTTTCTTTGTTGTGAGTACGGAATATAGTTATATCGATAAGAAAACGTAAAACAATAAAAAAAAATGAGTTTTACTTGTTGCTGTATTTCACATTGATTTTTTTTTTATTTAAAAGTAATTCATAGATAATATAAGCATTTTTCATCCATCATGTAACATGCAAATTATTATTTGTCAACTTGTCACCGATGAAAAGCTTTATCTGTTTTGCCCAAGTTACGAAACCCATGGATTATTCATCGATACGGTTCAAGGGTCAAACTGATTTGGTTACATAAATCGTAAAATTTTATATAAACAAATTGAAAACAACATCCAGGCCACTGTATTATTGTTTTAGGATAAAGTTTTTAACAAAAACAATAAGTTTAATCTTCCTAAATAAATATAATATTATAATTTGTTTAAATAAATACTATTGTTTGTTTTTTTTGCCATTTTATACAAAGTAACCTTTTTAGACGAGCTATGCTATTCTTTTCCAATAATTGTTATCGACTACTAGATGGCGCTGGTTTAAATTTGTCGGATAAAACAATATTTAAAAACAAAATTGTATAGAAATATTTTCTAAAAGATTACAAGCTGTCAGACATTAGTTCCACCCCTAAAAACAGCCTCAATTCTTAATAATTTCTTATTATTTGTGTATTAAGCAATTTATAGAAATAACAAAGTTTAAAAGTTTAAAATAAAACAATAGCAAAAAGTCATAAAATTAATTTATTTGTAAAATATAATACTTAAATGGACACGTCGTAATATAATCATACATTAATTCATTAACAACAAGGATTGCTTAGATATGCGTTAGTTTTGCAGCCAAGTAGAATAATGTTTACTCGAAATTACATATGATAATATTTTAATAGGATAACGTATGAATATATTAAAATGGCATTAAAGTTAAAAGCAAGTGATGGCGTTGAAGTAGCATCGCAGTACCCGCCCTCGGCCTGTGCCCTGACCCCGTCTCTGAAGCCCTGACTGTCGAACAAAAATATCAATATCAATTCTTACATGAACATTCATTAATACGTATGTTAAAATAAAATAGTAGGAACTTTTGCGTATTAAAATGTAAGCACATGAAGTATTTATATTTTATTTATATGTAACAAAGCATTCGAACGCAATATACCAATTGGGCGTCCTAATATTGGTACTTTTGATCAAAATTAACAATAACCACAACTAATTGGAAAGCTCTGTAGTTCCTGACGCATAGAGAACTTCTTAGTTTCCTATAATAAGTTTCATAACAAAGTAACTTTATCATATACCTAATTTGTAATATATACTTATGGGTATTCAAATCCCAAATGTTTTCGATCGTAATAACACAAAGAAGTTTATCCGATAGCCTCTAAGTGTGCAACATGTGATTGATCGATTTCTAAAGCTCATAATACTCGTTCAAAGTATAAATTTAATCTTACTTTCATTTTCAGTTTTGCTTGTGGTTTTATATAATACCGTAAAAATGATTTCGTATCTTCAAAATACATAAAATAAATGTCAATTAGTTGGACAATAAACAAAGTGTTGGACATTAAACTTACGAAACGTAATTATACATAATTGAGTCTCTGACAGACATTTAGAATTTTATAAAAATATAGCTAAAAAAAAAAAACTCAAATTATTTTATATAATACACAAAGACACGAAAAGGTTTTATATGTAAGAAATATTTTGATAGCTTGTAATAGGGTGCTAACATGAAGGTAGATTTTAATTTTATTTTTTGAAATTAATAAATGAAGAACAAACAATTGTCAATAGCGGATAATCAAGAACAAATGACTCAAAATCTAAGAGGTCGAAAATGGCAAAAATAATCATTTTTACGGGGCAAACAGTGGTCAGCCGAAATTTTATTATGGTTGAATCTGACTCCCGTCCGACTTTGTCACACTAAATAAATTCAATTAACAAGAGTTGATTGCACTTTTCTTGTGTTAAAAAAATTTCGAGTTCAGGTAGATTTTTTTTCGATAATTCCTCATGAAAAAAGGAGGCACTTAATATATTTTTTTTGTCTTTTAGTATTATAATTTTTCATGGTAAATATTTTTAAAATAACTTTTATAAATAACTAGCTATATGCACTAGAAATAATAAATCTACTTCTGTAGCTTGTAGTCCTATCACGACTTCTAGCGCCATCTCGTAGAACTATTAGATAATATTTGGAAATAGGACGTGATCTGACATTGTATTTTGCGAAGAACAGCTAGATGCCACGACAAATCACCTTAATTGTTATCCACGTCTTTTTCTTTAAAAACAATCGTAGATATTGTTGTTACATTTAACTAATCTCAAAAACTTACAGAGTTTATATTTTATTACAATCTTATTGAGGATTTTAATAAATATCTCGGATATCATCGAAGAAATAGAAAGCAGATAAATAATATGAAGCATTATAATAATGATTAATTTAATTCAAATAAAAGCCTTTACCTTCTTAACTCAAAATTGATATTCATTATCTTATAAAGATCGTTAAGACCTTACGAAAGAAGTGTGGATGCCTCAACATAAATTATTTTTTTAACAAAATCTTCTGGTGTTAATTATTATAAATCACATATCAAAACGAAACATTTTGTAGATAGCTATTTGATTTAATATAACACTGGATTTAATTTGAACGCGTCGGGTTCCCACAAATATTGTTCGGCCATTATTTGCTTATATAACTTTAGAACAAAACAGATCAACTTGATATTACCATAAATTACATATTCGTTTAAAGCGTTTATTGTTTGTAAACATAAACAATTTTAGTTATGAAACAATTATGTTGTAAACAGCCTCCCAGAATATACTAGATATATTTTATCTCTGTTATTTATATTAAATAACTTATTTATATTGTTATATGCGATATATGTACTTTAAAGTCTCTCTGTTTTAATAATAATATTTATTCTGTTGTAGCAATAAATAATATATGATTTAAAAATAAAATAACTTTTAGTTTGTACTTTACAGTTGTTCTGCAAACAGTTTGATGGTTTAATTTTGTCCTGAAGTACATAGGTACGCCTTTTAAATATAAAACTCTCAAACATAAAACAAACAATAAATACTTTCTCAGTTCTGGTAAAACTTATCTGCATAGAGTGATTCCTATTCCAACATAATTTATTTGCGCTCTCATTAATAAAAAGATCATAAAAATAAATCACCCAACAAGTTACTAACAAAACTATTTGGTTGTGAAACTCATTAAAGCTAGGTCAAATAAGCAATAATAATAAAAAAAAAATCAAATGTCATTACCACGTCATTGTTGTCAAAATTGGCTATTCGTAGCGGCGCTGTCCGGGGACCTTCGCGGTCAGTCTCTAAACGCTGCCCCACTGCCTCATCATGGAGAGCTTTCTGAAGAGCTATCAGCAAACGGTCCAGAACCAAAGCTGCTCGCTTCTGAGGCACGATTATTTGCTGGAATAAACCCTTTTACTTCAATTAGTTCTTGTATAATGAGATCTAAGATTTTCGCTAGTTTTATTCATTTAAATGAAACCAATATTTTTATCATAATATCAAACCAACATGTGTCAAAATATCACCTAAAAGAGACATCAAACATAGCGGCAGGATACTCCATCAGGCAAGTAGCGTAGTATATCCGAAAAATATTAGTTTCATTTAAATAGTTCTTGTATATATTTCCAATATATTGACGTAAATTTTGTATCTGATGGCGCTTTCAAGGTGCTGTATTGATTGACGTATTCAAGAAATAAGGCTATACAATGAATTGATTTGTACTGTATTCACGAACAATGTTTTAAATAGATTTTTTGTAAGTCATTTAACATAATTTAGTTAATGTCTAAACAACGTCCGCTGGTGTAGGCAGAACAATAATAATGACGCTACAAATTTAGTAACTATTTTACCCCACGCTATCTTTCAGACTCAGTATTTTGCCACTATATGAAAAGAATATAAATTATAATTTAATAATACTACATATTTAAAGTATAAATTTCGTGTATATATGACCCGACGTAAAAAAATACATTGATTAGAATATTAGAAAATTCTGTTGATTAAGGATCATGTGAAAAATTTATATTTCGTCCTAAAAAAATGCGTTTTTTCTGTATAACTTAGGAATGATTGTATTTGAGCACTTTCATCTAGAAAAAATACATAATAATACTCACATCCGCATATTCTCTCCTCTCCGCGAGAGGATATTCATCATCAACTAGCGGAGCTGGTACAAGGGCAGGAGCAGCCAGTACTGCAGATAAGGCCATCAAGAGTAACGCCAAAGACTGCATCATGATATCATCAGTTCTGAAATTATATATAACATAAATTATTGGTCCGCTTCGTTAATAGTATCTATATGTTTTTTATTATATAGAATACATTAAACGTACTACTTTACGAAGAATAATGAACTGCGGTATTTTGACATGAAAATAAATTAAATTAAAAAAAGTTTCTATAACAAGAAATTTTCATTGAATGAAAAACGAAAATCTTATCGATATCTCAAAGTAACAAACATTATTACTAACAATTATATTTAATTTGTAATTGCGAGTTCCTTTTTTGATATTATTGAGCAAAGTGCAACACAACATGTTCCATTAATTTAACGAAGACTTTTTCAAGATTTCAAAACTATCATACGTGCCTTAAGATTTTTTTTCTTAAAAAGTCCCTTATTAAGTGGGGCCTGAAATAAAAAGCTTCAGAAAAGCAGTACAAGAACTTATCAAAAGATGGAATAAAAAAAAATATAACAAAGATTAAGAATTATTAATATTGGTAGGTTTACAGGACAAGTTAAATAGTTAAACAACAGTGCAGGTCAAAAATTCATAAAATATGATATAATACGTGTCCGAACAAGCCGTTACACGTAAATATAAAATAAATTAAAATATCTATTGGTATTAAAAAAATTGTTTTTGGATTTTCTCCTTCTATTTTATCATTCTACATTTTGCTTGACGTTTCCATTGCTTTACAGTAATAGGGAGCACGGTTTTATTTAACGAAAATATAATTTATATTTAAGCATATCTTATTGTAACTGAACTTGGAAAATAAGTTTCTTTCGTATAGAGATGGTCACTTACAGTATTTTTTTAAATCTTCTAGTGAAGTTTTCGTGTGTAGGTTTAAAAGATTTTAAGCTAAATTATATCTTTTTTGGACGTTTTGTATTTTGTTATTCAAAAAAGTAGGTCCGTAACATTGCAGGGAGATATTGGATTACATCTTTACAAGGTTTCGAATATTTGTAGAGCTGTTACAAAACAATTCGGCGAGTGTTGCCACCTTTCTTCTTGTCTTTTATCAACAAATCAAAGCAATAAATTATTGTCTTTTAAGGAGCCTATTTCCTAGCCTCAAAGATCCGAAATACTTCATGTTGTGTTATTTATTTATGATTTTCTCGTGTACAAATTAAAAATTAAACTATGTTTAAATATAAGATATACTACTAAGCTATGTATTTATATTGTGATTATAAATTTAATTCATCAGTTTTTCTTAGTTTTTTTTTTATATATATGCTAAAACCCATTTCATTTATTATATATATCACACCATAACATTTTTACATGACTATCAATATCAGACATAAATCTTACTTTTCACTATTATGTCTCGAGTTTTGTTTTTGGCAGATTTTTCTAGATCAATCGTTGCAAGATCTAGAATAGTAAAGATTTGACTCAACATACTCATTTCATGATGGTTGCGTAATATATCCCTTTTACTTGTTATTAATTATTTGTTTGCGTTACTTTACTTATACACTACCCATTCCTTGTATTTATTTGAGTAATTTTGAGTAAATCGAATTGTTTATTGAATCATTGACTCTAATCTGTGTTACGATAAACCTGCATAAACTATGACCTTTAATTCTTCATTTACTTATTGAGTGTCAGCTTAAAGGAGGTTTATTTTAAGTGAAAATTCTCTAAACGGAAACTTTGTAACTGTAAAGTTACGGTGAATTCTTTAACAACAGAGACTTAACACAAATAATCTGCAACGCTGATGGAATTTATATTCACAAATATACTTATAAGTCACAAAAACTGTATGATATTTATAGCATACAACAGAATTAAAATAATTGAATTAAATACAGAGATAGTGAATGAAATAATAAGAGTAGTAAAATATGATTTTAAAGCTATATGAATGACTCAATCAAAAACATGCGCGAGATAATTTTTAAATATTCACAATTGCTGACTAAGCGCCAAAATGTTTAAATTCAAAACGAACCAATTCGAAAAAGCCGTTGGCGCTTTAAAACGACTTAACATAAAATAGATTTAAAAATTTGTTCATCTTTAATACTTACTTATTGTAATTATTTTATAAAAAGAAAATGAAAGGGAAGATATCTATATATTAACATTATAAATAATTTAAATTAAATAACATACTATCTTGTCATATGACAATCTTTTTTATTATTTACCCCTTGAACTTATGTCTCATCTTCCTATGGTTTCGATTATTTTAAAGTTACCGAAAAGTCGTGTAAATCATAAAAATATATATATCTTTATTAAAACTTGTTACTAAAATTATTTAGTTGTTTATTCTTTTAATACGTTATATTAATATACTTCTCACTGTTATATTAACAATACATTAGTATAAAAAACATCAACTTCGAAAAAGGTCATCCCTTTTGTTGTAAATAGATATACATACAATACCTTTTACTTCCAAATTCGGATAAATAGACAATTTTTCCTTATATTTGTAAATAAAAGACAACTCAAGTATATTTTCGTCAAAGAAAAGCTGGTTTTTATGAATGTTCGAGATGTGAATTAATTCGATTGAACTGTTAGGAGCAAAATATAAGAAAATAAAATGTTTTATTTTACTGTAATTTTTTTTTTATCTCTATACTCTCAGTGTTTTTATAAAAACTCTATTATTTTATATTTACAGTAAACTTGATGTGTAAGGAGTTTGATTTCACTAAAAACCTTTTTGCAAAATTAGGTCTTGACAATATTAAATTTTTTACAATATCTTCATAGATTTTTAATTTTTTTTAAATTTTATGTAAAACTTATTTACATCCAAATTGAAATTATTTTTTTTATCGATTATATGATTTTTTGTTCAGAATAGCTCGTATGAACTGTTTAATGATTAGTCTTTATTTTGCTGTGTGAAATGTCTTTATCAATTTAATATTATAGTTATTGTAATGCATAAAAACATTAATAAAAGTATTTAAATGAAACTAATATATTTCGAATATACAACTCGAATTTTATTATTTTAAAACTACATAATTTCGACGTTTCAGTTACTTTTCAGCAACCGTGATCTCGTCTCATCTGCCCGTGATAACGGTTGATGAAAAGTAACAGAAACTTCGGGATTATATAGTTTTAATATAATAAAATTCGGGTAGTATACCTAAAATAAATTAGTTTCATTTAAATGAATAAAACTCGCGAAAGTCTTAGATCTCATTCATAAAAGTATTTGATTATGATAGTGAAAAAAATAAATAGTCATATAATGATGGATAAGACTTAAATAACAAAATTGGAAAGTAAAAATGGAAAATCATGGTTTTATTTTAAACTATGTACATAAATATATAATTAAAAGAAATTTATAGAAGTTTTATAAGCAGCCTTGATAAGATATCGTTTAAGGACAATGCAAGAAGGTCGAATAGGCCATAAGTTAAGCTAGACTAAGTAAACTGATAAAATGTAAAAGAAAGCTCGTTAAAATTCCATAGCTTTTCTTTCTTTATTAAATTAAAAAAAGTAAATGTGCTCATTAAAATAAGCTGATGATGCAATAAGAAGTAACGTGAAAAAAGTGAGTGTTCGTATCCTTAAATGTGAATTCAATGAGGGTCTGAGGGGTTTTTCAGGGTAGCGGCTAAAGCCGTGTCATGTACCAGTGACAGGAGGATAAAAAATGACACACTTATTCCCTGAGAGGATCATCGGTGTATTGTTTCATATATCCCATTTAACTCGATATCCCTCTAATGTTTTTTAAGATGATAAATAAATTGCCCCCATCTGATCTCACAATCATCTGTGATTTGATTTTAATTTCGTAATTATCTGTGGATTCAAGCAATTATCAGAGGCTTGCTTGATCACTGTTAAATAAAAATTAATTCATTTTAAATGTTTTAGAATACTCAGATAACTGTTATTGAATACTTTGTCTATATATTTTTTTTATAAATATTAATTCTTATTTTTTCTCATTATACACACACTACACTATTGATATAATTATAATTAATTTGGTTAATTTTTTTACACACTACAGACATTATCAAAAAAAAAACTCACAAAAATTTATAAAAAAAAAATATTCAGAGTGTTGGAAAATTTTAATATGTCACAGTAGCAAAAAGTAGGCCTTATCATCACATCCATTCAGTTTTAATTTTATTTACATTTAGCTCCAATTTAATCATAAATAAAAACAACTGTGGACTGTTTTTTCAGAACAAAATATATTTACATGCCCGACTGCACTATTTTATAAAAAAAAAAATGAAAAACCTCGTTGAATTAATCAAAACGTGTAAATAAAAATTAATTAAATTATTAGTCATAGATACGATATTTTACTTGAATTCTACGTTTATGTAAGAAAGAGTTCCCAAAAATTATTATTTCTAAATATGAAAATAACAAATAAAAATAACATTAATTTGTCTTGAGATTTCTTCTTTGAAGTTATATTACTGTTACCATAGAATACTTTATGACCAACCATACAAAAATATGAGTTTTATTTGAGGTTATTTATTCTAATAAAACTATTGTTACCATATACAATAAAATATAATATATTTGTAGTTAAATTGAATTATGTTACAAGAATATTCAAATTTAATTTGTTTTTCGAAATTTTTATATTATACTTTATTTCAGTTTATTAATTAATACATTTTAATCATAAAACTATTTCAAATTGAAGAGTTCATATTTTCAATTCATAAAATAATTTAATCTAAAAATACGTGTAATAAAAAAAAATTAAGGTATCTGATAGTGATTGTGTTTATTGAATAGAAGCTAAATAAATCAGCTGGGAATCTAGTTTTAAACAGTGTGGCTTTTGAGTGTGACTGAAAAAAAAAAACACTATTGGCTTAATGAATAGGCATTAGACGTTCACATGTATTAAATCTTGTACCAAAGTTTTTAGAGCAATTAAAATGAAATATGTTGCTGAATTAATAAAGATTATAAAATTTATAATGCTGCATGTAGCTGGTGTACACGTAAGTGGTAAAAAAATAAATAAGTTAAACGTAAAATATCTTAAGTCATCGATTCTCATTAGAGTATTAACTTATTAAAAAAAATAAGAATGGATAATATAAATTAAACTATTGATGTTCAAGACGATCATTTGTTAATTTTATTTGTTGTATTATTATACTCATGTTTCAATAAACAATTTGTATATTTTTAATGACACAATGTTAAACTGAAGGTAAGCGTAAAGCATTATTACTCTTGAAAGTGGTGTAGTTTTATATCTATTTTATTATTAAAAGAGAATTAACAGTTTTAGTAATATAATTTAAAAGAAATATTTCGTTAAAAGTAAAATTGGAAGTTCAAACAAAAATATTCAGTTTGTATACATAACAGTGCAAAGCCTACATAACCATCTTATTTAGACCATTATGTATACTTGTGTGTTGCCAGACCCTAATTTTAATTTTCCCGATTGGAACGATGGTATGAATAGTTAGCAATTAATAGGTTTATTTTCGTTTCCACGCTTCCCAGTACTGCCTAATCGTATATCAAATAGAAGGTTTTCACCAGAATAGATAATTCTTTTAAGACACTTGTAATGTAATTAATTTTTTAAAATACTTGTAATGTAAAAAATATAAATATACTCCGACCAGCGGATACTATTACATAAAAAATAGTATTTGAAAAGGTAAAAAATAATTTAAATTTCAATAAACAATGAAATTTTATACTTACTCAAAGTCACAATAATAACACCTCTTAATGTTCAGTGATGAATCTGGTCACGTCGTAAGTTAGTTGAGTGAGCAAGTAACGCGCGCGACGTCTGAACTCTTTGTATAACGTCGTCCGCCGTCGAAGCCTTTATAAGGGAAGGACGAGCGAGTGTTTTATTGCACTTTTCTGTATAGCTAGTAACTACAGAATACACTAACAACATTGAAATTAATACTTGTCAAAATATTTACTTATAACAAAATCGGATTATTATATTTTTAAATTTAAAATTTATCTATCATTCACATTTAACTTTCTTGATTATATATTATTATTATAATTTCATATTAACCAAATAATTTCATTTAAAAGATGAACATTTTTTTAATGTTTGAAATTATATATTAATTTACAATTGAAAAGAATCATGATATTATATATTTTATACAAGACAATACACGTAATAATTAAAATAATTTTAACTTATATGAATAGTTTTCTAAATTTTTATATTATTTTTTTAATTTCTAATCCACTTTCATACAATGAAATCGGTTTGATCAACCCTGTTCTTGATTACAAAAGGGATAGTAAAGTGTTGTAAATTTGAGGACATATTTCTGACAGACCTGACAACGCAAGTGCAATGATTGTCGCATTAATTATTTCTGTATTTGAATTTACGAATTTAATAACGGAATTTTGTGTGCTTGATCAATTTGTCATGTTTTTCTTGGGTATTATCTATATTTGGCATACAGATACATGAAAATCACATTCATCAATGCATTGTTGGAAATTATTCCTGTAAATGTATCCTTCTTCCAGGAAATAATTATACTCTATCATAAATCTCTACATACAGCCTTTCTTATTAGTCAATGAGAAATGTTGACCACAAAATTAACAAATCTAAGTAAAAGTTTAACTGTATTTTCTCAATAAATATTCTTGCAGGTTTGTTTATTTTAAGAACTTCTGAATTACATGCATGCATTTGCAATTACTATCATGCAATATTATATATGCATGTCGTTTTATATCTCTGGTTAGTATTCATATAATTCTTTGTTTATTATTACATAACGTAATGCTGTTAAATGATGACGCATACCTTAATTAAAATTATTACATCTGCCTAATAAATTTACCGCCACACAATTTTATTGCTTGATTCGTCAAAAAAATATTGTAGGAAGCTCCACCTCCACTGTTTGATCTTGAACGGAATATGAAATGTATTTAAAGATATCAGTTTCAAAGAAAACCATTCTGAGAATATATTAAAATATAATATGCTTAAGTTATAAAATATATTCGGTGTTAATAATATCATTCCCTGAGTATATTAATAAGCCCTAAATCCTCAAAGAGCCGCTATCAGTATAAATGAAAAAGTCATGTTTTTATTACAATCACATGCGTGTGAACTATTGTTTATTAAATACATATGTTACTTTATATTTTTTTTGTATCAAAACATATTTTTCCTTTGCAGGCATTTCATATAGGAACAAAGAACGATAGGCTAGTTATCTCGGCCAATGTTAGTGATGCCTCTTACGAAGTGGACTACTATTAATTAGTAAAAGTAACATCCGCTTTTTTTTGATAACTGATCGGACTGAAAGTCCAAAATTCTAGGAGCTAGAAAAAGTATAAAAGTTTCACTCGTATTTCAAGTCGCTTTGCCGGCCCATTCGTTCCAGTTATTGACACTTTCAAAAAAATTTATAAATCTAAAACGAAATAAAATGTTTTTTGTTTGGTCTGAAGAAAATATGTATTTACTTATTTGTTAATGAATAAATACATATGATTTTTTCATTCATTCAGTTTGATAATATTTGTAAATCTATGGTTGCGTTAAAGTGATAAAGCATAACTGTATTGTTTTGACTATTCCGCTTATGTGCTAGCTCAATAGATGACGCCTCACCAACACTCAACGTGAGATTACGCTGTGTATTTTGTTTCAGCCGAGGAGTGAGACATCGGGTTGCTTATTCCTTTATACTATCTTTTCTTTCTCTGAAAGTAAAGGTTTGTTCTGTATCAACTGAACTTTGTACCGCGGGTGGAAAGGAGGTCTCTTTAGTCTCCCATGCCAACTATACATGAAACTGGATCAGTCCTATATATAATATACACTTTGTTGGGGGTTGACATTAGAAGTAACAACCTACTTTGTCACTGTTTTACACATTCATTTATAGTCAGATCGAAAGCTAGAAAAAATAATCAAGAGCAGCTCTTCTCTTTGTGTAGACTGTACGGAGATATTACATTGTAACTTGAATACCGTCCACTACCATCTTGAAAGGACCAAGTCAGTCTTACTATTTCTGTCATAGTCCTCTTGATCTTTCCCTTAAACCACCCTGGCTACATATTAATTTTTTCGACCCGAGCTGGATCTACCACAGTTTTAATTAGATAAGTTTTGTACAGGATGATGAGACATGGGACAATAGAGGACGTGAGTTAGGGCTCTAACTGGAATGAGAGAAAAGATAATATACCTTAAGAAAAGGTGCAAACTACCTCTAAACAAAAAAAAGCGTTTTTTAGCAACTTGTTATTTTTTTTATCTCTCGACAAAGCGGAAGAGAGCTACATCAGTAAGTTTCCCTACTACGTCTGATAAACCCAATGAAACGTAAGTAAATTGTGACTGCAAAAGATTCACCATACAGATAATGGTCAAAGAATTTTATGCACATCGTGCAATTCATGCAGAGCGCTGCAAATCTAGGACTTAATATATCAAATGAGACGGCCATCGTGATTACCGCTCTGCTCTCAAAAGTTATAGAGGATATTATCACTACACAGGCATTAGACTATTTAGCAGAGAATTAACTTATCATTAACCAAAGGCATCGCAAGAGATTGTGTTTTGGAATAAATTTCAATGTAAACCTTAAATAACCCCGAATTAAAATGGGTATCAAGTAGCATCTAAATACTTTTTTTTTTTACCCCAGAACACAGGCGTATCTCAATGCAAAGTATTGTTAACATTTCTGGTCCGGCCTCCGGGGCTCCTCACTAACAGCTACATGCATTGACTTCGTATATCGCCAGGAAATTCTTATAGTAGATAATCTTACACTTGCATAGGATCATCATCATCATCATCAGCCTATAGGAGCCGACTGCTGAGCAAAGGCCTCTTCTCACATGGAGAAGGTTAAAGCATTAATTACTACGGTTGCTCAAGACGGGTTGGCGATTTCGATCTTATAATTTGAAATTATAAGACCAGGTTTCCTCACGATGTTTTCCTTCACCGTTCGTCAGTGGTGTCTAAATACTCTTAGAAAGTACATATGATTCGGAAAAGATCACATTGGTTCTTGCCAGGTTTCGAACCCGCGCCCCCACCTATGAGAGGCGGATCTTTCACCTCCAGGCCACCACGACATCGGATACTCGGTTCTTTCAAAAATCCAAAAATAATAGTCACAAAATATTCGCCATTTCATTTATGATTTAAAAATTCATGAGGTAGAAAACGTTCGGTGAACCTATAAGATTGTTGCGCCAAGAGTTTTGTAAGTACCAAAACTTTTATTAAAAAAGTACTTTAATATTTTAATAATCGGAAATTGTATCTCTCATTTCTTCATAACTAAAAAAGTTTAAATATAACCCTTAATACCCTATGTGAGGCCTGATAACATAGAACAAATGTTAGGAAACAAAGCATATCAAACATTCGGTTTTTATAGCTATCCTAAGGACACTATTACTATTATCGGGTTAGAATTGCAACCTTCGGACAAATGCGTTTTTCGGGAGGCCTCCATTTGACCTTCAACAGCTTTTCCTTTCCTCATAAACTAAGTCTAATTTATGATCCCTCGTGACCTCTTTTCTTAAATTTATGTAATGTAGATAATAAATGTAAACCAAAGCTATTGTAATATGTATAAACAAAAATAAGACAAAACCTTTTTGACATAAACAAAGTGACCTGTGCTTAATTTATAATTATTTTTTATAACGATTCAATTCTATTAGTGGAAAGTATATAATAATATGATAATAGATAATATAAGAAATAAACAGTATCAATTAAAATTGTTAATTTTATATTGCACATGAGGTCACTGTGTCCGCGACACGGTCTCTCAGCATCACTAATGCCTCGGACGTGTAACACAGCGAGGGGCTGATAGCTTTCGGTGCTCAATATCTGATATTAAAACAATATTGATGTTATCGATAAAGATACGAGATGGTTTTGCTTTATAGATTATAAATTTTATTATTTAAAAGTCATTAAGTTTCTACGATTTGGAAGACAGATCTATCAAAAAAATAAAAACTTTAATATTATGACAGATGGTGTTTACATAGAAACCAAATTCTTTGATCATAATATATATTTTTTATTGGCACAATAGGTATGCTTTGAAAAAATTAAATGAATAAATTATTTCTAGCTTAACATTAATATTTCAAAAGGTTATCAAATATATACGAACATATTATTAGAACGTGAACTTAACATTGTTGAATTAAAAAAACCGTTCATGTACCCATCTAATTGAGATTCTGAACTGTTTGACATCCGAGGGAACACAGATAAACAAACCTGCATTCATCATTAATCTCATTTTATTCTACTTTATAAAAATTATACTCAATACATAATATGTTTAATAAAAATTATAATTTGAATAATATGTTAATTAAGACGAAACGTTCTCTAGTGGCATTATTGTTATTATTAAGTCTTTAGATTATAAAGCTGATTAGTAATTTTTATTTAATATTAAATGCTTACTTTAGTACTTTTCAGTTCAATCTGAATACAATTACTATAAAAAGTTTATCCTTCTGATACCAGGTGAGCCCTTATCATCAATTGATAAATGTTCACAGGTCAAGGACAATTTTATTTACACATCTTAGAAGAAAGAAAGTAAATTTACGCGTCAATAATACCAGTGAAAATTTGTCCCTTTCTCTACGAGTGTAGAAAAATATAAAAATACAAAAAAAATATCAAAAATACTACGTATTAAATTAATAATTAGAAATATTTCATGATACGAGAACAAAAAACCAGAAAAAATAATATAAAGATATTAATTAAAAACTATAAAAAAGACAATTTTATGAGACAAAATAGTAATACAAAAAGAATCCAATTAAAAGACTACAACTAAAAAACAATAAATTAGAAAGATTAAGAAAAGTAATATTTATAACCCATTAATTAAGAAAGTGTTGATTACAATGACAATTTAAAATGTGATAAGTGGAATCGAGATCAGTCAGAATATTTAAAAGTGGAAACATTTTGCTTAATTTGTTTTGGCACTGAAAGAAAAAATAGAAATTTCGGGTAAAATAAAAAGTTGCAAAAATAGACATATGAAGACTTTGCTGGGATAGTCAATTTTATGCTTTTTGTTTGTATTAAAAAACATATATATATCTTTAACATTCCTTTTCCTATTATTTAAGTGTATTTTTACATTGTACAATTTTTTAATAAGATTGTTGTACTTTTTACTATGTGGACGTTTATTAATGAAGAAAAAAATTTTTACTCAATACCACATAGGTTTAAGTTTGTAAGACTTTTATTGTATTATTTTACAAATATGTATATACATATATTATCAAATCGCTAGTAGTCCTTCAAATGATAACTGGTAACATTTTAACTGACGCCTCAAAATGGCGGATTATATATTTGTTATCTGTGTGAACAGTAAAGTGCGGTCTGGTGATTGAAATATAATTCTATTTATTCCGTATTCGTTATAGTGAATATTTTATAGTAGACACAATGTACGTTTTTCCTTATATATATTGTGAAGATATTCGACACAAACCGTTTTTTTTATCAAAGTTTAATGTTTTTGTATATACAGGGCACGAAACAAATCTCCTTCAGTTACATCGGAAAAAGAAAAGAAGAAACCAAAGGATAAAAAGAAAAAAGGTGATTCGGGATCCAGCAGTAGTGAAAGTAGTGGAAGGTGCTTATATTTTAAAAGTTTTAGTTTAACGTTTGAGAATTTGTACTAAAATAGGTTATGCGGCTTCTCGTACACGGTCTATATACATTTTTATATAAATATATTCCAGTTCTTCGGAAAGTAGTTCGTCCAGGTCTTCATCGCGTTCATCATCAAGTAGTTCTGGTAGCTCGTCACGATCTTCTTCAAGTTCCAGCTCGTCCAGCAGCAGTAGCAGTAACAATGATAGATCCAGAGCTAAGAAAAAGTAAGAACCTGCTACATATCATATTAATAAATAAGATAATTATAGAACTAAATTTATGGCTTAGCATTACCAAAAAAGTAAATTGAAACACCACAAAATGAAGTCAACTAGCAAGAAGAGATGAAATACATGTATAGTCATTATTTATACACATTGTTCTATCATTTATAGGATTTCACCAAACAAAAGTCCAGTTAAAGATAGAAGGGAGGGAGCTGATAGGGATAAGGCGAGAGATAGATCACCTCTGAGTGATAAAAAAAAATTAGCACCACCATCAGCTAATGACAAGGTCAAAAATAAAGAGAAACATGAAAGGTACTGTTGTGTTTTTACTTAATTTTATTTGATATAATTTATTTGTGATACTCAGTTCATAGAATAAATTAAGTTCCCTTTAAAAATGTAACTCGTGTTGCATTACTATCACAACAATGCTATAATATATAATCAGTTGTAATAATTTCAAATATTCCTGAACATCACTGTCATGTTATAAAATATAGTTGTAGTAATTACAATACAATAGATCTTGGGCTCACTAAATATTCTATTGCTACAAATAATTTTTTAATAATTATCTTTAAAAATATATTCTTCTAGGTCACCAGGTCGTAAAAAACGTGAACGTTCACCACCCCCGCGTCCCACTAGAATACATATAGGACGTCTAACATTAAATGTAAGCAGAGATCATATTCATGAAATCTTCTCAACTTATGGCACCGTAAAAGCTGTGGAGTTTCCCATGGACAGACTGCATCCTCATAATGGGCGAGGGTATGCTTATGTGGAATTCAGCAACCCCGATGAAGCCGAAAACGCTATGAAGCATATGGATGGAGGTAAACATTGTTTCCAAGTTAAATAATTTAAACTAATAAAATATTATCTGGCTCATTAAGTGAATAATCAGGTCTTGTCCGAAAGTAAATATGTTTCATACAACATACATTTTATACTGGAAATACACTTGACTACTTGCCAAATATCATTAAAATCAATTCAAACCATTTAGAAGTGTGTACATAATGAAAGGACGTGTATTTCTATACTGAAGATACACGACACAAAATGTTAATGAAATTGCTGACATTGAAGTTATTCCGTAACAAACATTAGATTTATTTGTATAATTCTATCTTAACATAAAATATACGATCCAATATAATAAGCATCCGTTGAGTTTCTCATTAATCAGTGGTCACCGATTCTGTCTTAAGTTATAATGATTATATTAAATTAAGTTGTAAATAAATTTATTATAATATTGTAGGTCAGATCGACGGTCAAGAGATCACAGCGGCGCCCGTGTTGGTGCCGTCCCGTCCGAGACGGCCTTCGCCTCGTCCGCCGCCACGACACGCTCCGCCGAGACGACACTCCCCACCACGGTTAGTACATTATATTATTTATATAATGCACACGAACCTTTATAATACTCGATTAAAAGAGAGACCAAAATAGCAACTTAATAAAAAATAGAAGCCGGCACGTATCTTGACAAGAGACCATAGATGCGAGGAATACGATTTTTAGGTGTCATAGTTATGATGCGGGAAGCGGGGAATGTGACGGCACGATGCCGTGCGCGTGATTGGATGTTCGCTTCCGAGTACACTTGCGATCACTTACATTGGACCCACTGTTTTTGTTGACGTTAACAGTTTTTGTTATTGATAAATGATAAGCATCAAAAGTGATCACTTTTTGTTGCACTCAGTGTACGTGCGCAAACTTATCCCCACTACGCTAAAACCTTGCCATGTTACGTGAACGGTGAAGCTATACTACATTATTTTAAAGCTATTTTATATGAATGAATGCTGTCCCACCAGTGTGTGACAAATATGCATAAAATATTTATAAGCGCATATTCATAGTTTAACTGTTAATCAAAGACTAACTTCATTTTTGTATTACATAGTAAATATTTAGTTCATAGTAACAAGAACTCTCTTTAGGCCTGCAGCGCCCACAAAGTTCGTTATCACCACTTTGGGAGAAGCTGACCTAGTGTATCAGAACGCCCGCCCGCCATCGGAATCCCTACACCCCCCGGACCTTAATTATGTTATATAATAATGTATGTATGTACTTCAACCTCAGGTACCGTCGTCGTAGTCCTCCGCGGCGTCGCTCTCCTCCTCGTCGTCGTCGGTCTCGATCACGTTCCCCGCGCGTCGCCCCCCGCAGACGACGCTCAAGGTCCTCCTCATCTTCCTCCCGGTAGACATACACACACATGCTTATGCCCTTATTACGATACACACTGCCACATACAACAATAACACTGATATACAGTCCTGACTTGACAATATGAAACAATAGACAGTGTATTTCTTCACTCCAGTTTTTCCACATTGTTGATATTGTAGAATGTGAGACCTCAAATTGTTTACACAGATCAACACTGTTTTCTCCATTTTTCAGTCTCGAAGTAATGTCCACTTTTTCTATAACAGTAAAAATACGTCTTGGAGCCATATTTGGAAGCTTGAGAAACATTTTTTACTCACTGGAATTTGCTAGCTAACCGATTCATAATTTTAACTTCCTGTATGTGCTAAGCAATTCTACATGCAAACAAAGCATTTACTTGACCATCTACAAATTTAAACAAAGAATAAAAAAGCTCAATAGTTTTATGAATGTTTTTTGGTGCTTTTGCCGACTCAGTCGCAATGTTCATAGGGGATTTCTAGGAATTTGTCACAAATGGTTTATAAAAACAAGTCGCTATACCCGAAATAAACGCTATATCAGAAGTCGCTATTACCGAAAGAGTTTCATACGAAAGTATGCTTTAAATTCAAGGGACGTAAGTTTGACGTCGCTGTAACCAAAAAGTCGTTATTAATGAAATCCACTGTACCCTAAAACTGAAGTCAACAGATTCACACATCACACCCGACATTCCAGATACTTATAGGTGAGTATACAGTCAATACACAGATTAGTTTTATAGTCAAATGAGGGCCGGAAGAGGTAAGTATGATTTTGTAAATATGGTAAATTAATTACAATAGGAACATTGACTTGATGATTTAATTATTTGTTTCTTGTTATAAAAGCTTGCAAAATGGAAACTGACCAGAGTGAGTGATCAGTGCAAAATAAACTAGACGTATTATGACAGTGCAGTGATTTATGTATCTTAGTAATTTGTTTTGTAACAATAAATGGATTTTGTTTATAAATTCCGAAACGAATTATTTTTTTTTATTTGATTCCCAGATCTATTGTTCCTGTTACAAATGTCAAGTGACAAATTTTATATTTTTCTAATAAACTATGTTTGAGTGCGATTGTATTAAAAGTTAATGGTAATAATATATTGTTTTATTTTCAATACATTATCTAATGTAATTGGACTAATAAGTAAAAAATAACTTATGATATTTATTTGGTTAGTTTCAACTGCTTATAATCTTATGGTATGTCGAGTAGTCTGTCACAAGTGTCTTCCCCTTATACAAGACATTGGGATCTAACAAAGATAATTCCTGAAGTGTTCTGAAACAAATACAGTTTACATATATATGTATATATATATTAGCATAAAAAATTAAATTATAATATGAAGATTTCAAACAACTTACGGATAAATAACTTTCATGTTTTTTGGTCCTCTCACAGGATTCCAAGCCGGAACAGGTGATTTGTTAGCCAACATAAGTCCGGATACAGCTGTATATAAACCATACTCTTGACAAATTTGTTCCTTAAAAATAATATAAAAACAAATTATTTAAAACCTTACCGGACAGATTAAGCCTTTGAGCAAGGTTATTTTAGTAACATGCATGTGATCTTGTTAAAATAGCAATGAGTTAGACACTTGACAATTTTAATGTTATTAAATTTGCTTTATTAATGCAGAAATTGTCAAAGGGGACTAATAATCAATTTGGGGTTTTAAAAATATGCAATGTAAAATTGAAACTTAGAAACATTATTCTACTCTTTTTCGAAAGTTATTATTTAATGAGTTATAACTTAAAGCATTATTAATTATAATAAAAATTGACCACACTAAAAGGCTACATTTATAATACCAGATTTCGAGGTTCCTCTGAAATACATGATTAAAGAAACAACTCATATTAAACTAATTTCACTTCCTCTAAAGACTCAAACAAGATATATATAAATATATATATATATTTATATGTGTGTGTGTGAATATTTACCCTCCATTCAGCCAACATACAGTCAGCATTACTTAATGCTGTGGCAGCCTCATCAACGTCATAAGTGCCAGAGAAATGCGGCAGATAATTCTCATGGAGGAAGTTCACGAATGAGGATGGATGACTTAAAAATTGCTCAATAATGTCCTTCGGATTATGTGTTAATGTCTTGTGTCCATTTTCTGTCACAGTTTCTAGTAAAAAATAAGACGTTTTGTTTAAGACATCAGATTAAATATCCTAGCAAATAAATATCATACAAGTAATTTGCTATGTGTATACACATTTTTAAAGAGAAATAAATAAAAATTTTCACACACCTTTAGGATTTAAGACTCTGCCTACTCCGTGTAATATACTAACTGTTTGATCTTTCCCTAATGTCATAAACTTATTTGACACATTCTTTTTCCTTCTGGTTGTTGTTTTAGATTTGCTTTCCTTTTCTTTTATTATGCTGGTCTCCAAGTTACATGTAGAACCTGGTAAAAAATAATAATATTTATTTTACTCTGTATTACTTTCAAGCGATATAAGTAAGTTTACCTTTTAAACAAGCAAAGTGCAGATTTAATATTGCTGATCTGACATCACCTCCCGATGAATTTACAACTGAATCTATAATTTCATTGGTTGGATTATTATATGTTGAACTGAATTTACTATTCATGATAGCAGATGCCCTTTTAAGAGCTGCTTTTAATCCTGTTAATGTAACCGCATTAAACCTAAAAAAAATTTAACTAAATGCCATGAATTATACTTAAACAGAATTCAGTAAAAATATTTTTTTACTATTTCAGAAAATATTTACACTATAAAGCATCAACATATGATGTATATAAGACAACATGCAATACTTAAAAGATGTGATACAATACTAATATTTTAATAATTTATGGAGTTCTAACTTTAAATCGATATTTAAAGTTGAAGAACTTACTTATGGTGTAACGATTACGGAAAACCAAAACCAAGTACCAACACTTTTTAAATATTCTAAGTAAAGTGGTTGAAAAACAAACTCGGTAACTAACATATCTTATGTAATAGTAATAATAATAATTTTGTTCACTCTTAAATTAACAGCTGTTAGTACTAAAGTAGATAAAAATGTACAATCTTGCTGTCTTTATCACTAAAGAGTGATCTCTTCCGGACAATCAATAAGAATATTTAAGAGTAAAAGTGTATGTATACTTACATGATATGATGAATTTGAAACTGTTCCTTTAAACTTGAAGAAAACAGGTTAAAAGATGTGTTTTTAGTATCAGTGTGTGATTCCGAACATATAAACACAATTGGAGATTTCGCTCTCTGTTTATACTGACTAAAAGAAATAGCAGGAATTAGTGACAGTGTTTAATATTGCAAGCTTGTTGGTATACATCAACACATACGTCAACACTTCCGTAAACTCAGCGGGAGTTCTCATAAAGATATTTGGAAAATCCTCAACAAGGACCAACTTGCAACTGTTATTATCTACCAATGACGTGAAATTTGCAGAATTGATAATAAATTCTAGGAACTTTTTTGTTTGTGGCTCTTTGAATTCATATTCTCCTGCAATATGAAATACATTTTTAGTAGTTTGACTTATTAACTATAAGCTATTATTACTCTTTGCATTCACATATGAAAATAATCAGTAAAGGTACCATATTCAGAAGGATATTCAATATCTAGGGGTGTTATCCATTCTGTGATCTTTATGTTATATTTGGAAGCCAGTGTCTGAATACTCGCAGTTTTTCCACAACCCACCGGGCCAGACAAAAGTAGTATATTGTTGTTGCTTTTCAAACAAGTATTCTTCATCCATTCTTCAAGTTCGAGTACTTTTTTATTGTTAACTGCTAGATCCTCTATATTTACGGGATCAAAATTTTTCATCCAATTACTGTCTCGAACATTGTTAAAAATATTTGTATTACTTGCAAATTGTAGATTTTTCTAAAAATATTGCTTTGATTGATATGATAGTTATACAGAAAACATAAGAAAGAAAAACTGAACTCTCACCACGTCGTCTTGACTTTTTACTTTCGGCGAATCAAGTGCAATTTTTTTTGCCGGTAAATTATCATCTAAGTCGAATACGGGTTTGAACCACTTTTTCCCCTGAGAAACAAAAAACAATAAATGTTTTATAAATTTATTATGTATCTTACATTTCATATTACCTTGCTAGGTCTAAGCATATTTAATTTTGTTCTTCAAGTTTAATAACCACGTCGATAACGATTATTTTCGCATAAGGTTTACACTTTACAGCTGTTATATGTTATTGTTTTTAAATCTCGTTAGACGTTGGCAAATGGTAGTCTGTCACGTTCGGATAAGTCCTACAGCATTATTTAAATTATAAAACAGAAATATCGTAATGAAAGTTTACATAAAATGATGGATATTACTTATTCATGTATATTTCAAAATAAAACTTATTAATAAATCATAAATATGAAACTACGTAAAAAGCCATCCTTTTTAATTTAACAATTTAATAGAAAGGTTTTAAAATCGATATAAGAAAAAGTCAATCTAAATTTCGACATACATGCGAAAAATATAATTTTATTTTTGTGTATTTTATTTCATTGCTTTGACTAATTCTCTAAAGTCTAAAGTATACATTTGGTGGTATAAATAGTAAAAATAAAAAGCACTTCAGAAAAAATATTATTAATATCAAAATATTATCTACGATATTAATATTCTCACACAACATATGAAATAGCAAGTTGAAGATCTATATTTCTTATACTAATATTAGAAATCTGTACAAGAGCTTTTAATATGAGAGGTGTCATACAATTTAGAAATTATCCCAATATATAGTGAAAAGTTGAAAAGATATTTAAGACACATTGCATGTAAATTCACAAGTTTGGAAGATCTTTTCAACAATATATTACATTCAGAATGGCACAATTATAAATAAAACGTTTATTATAGGTGTAACTGCTATTAACAAATTATACAATGCAGAACAATACTGAAACTGTTATGGCTTATTTTTTAATGTGGGATCATCGAGAATTTTTAATTTTAAATCTAAATTCACACTCATCCGTCACTAAATTTTGTACCTTTCAATTTGACGTAGTATGATCTGACATTGACGTTTTCAGTAAATGCACCTTGTTACGTAAAATCCAATATTTTCTATATTTTAAGGTAAATGTTGTAAAATTGGTGCTGCACGTAATAAAATGACTTTGTGTTTGCAATACTAAATTAAGTTTTCCACAGCCATATTACCTTGTTCGTATTCTGGATCCAAGAAATCTTGGGTTACATCCAATTTTTCTAACAACTGCGTACTTTTCAGTAAAAGATGCAAGCTATCAAGGCTTTGGGGGCTGCAGCCCCGGCTACAGTTATGTCTGTAGTAAAAAAAGGTGCATTCACGCCTGTAGTGGAACAAGTACGTCGTACTCATTTGCCGGCACCAAACCCTAAGGAAAATAGACCATATTCTCCTTTCCAAGATACCAGTAATGCGGGAGAATATGCTGTGGCAAGATTAGATGATTTATTGAATTGGGGAAGGAAGGGTTCTATGTGGCCCATGACATTTGGATTAGCTTGTTGCGCTGTTGAGATGATGCACATTGCAGCCCCCCGATATGATATGGACAGGTTAGTTACGAAGAATAGTCTCTGTCACAGCTGAGGACTATGCAGTAATGACGTTTTAATGTTATAATTAAATTAGCTAATGTTATCAGATACTTTAGTTTGTAACAATCAATATATATTCAATGAAAATGTTTATGTTGCTTAAGTTGAGCAATATTTATGCCTGATAATTATTAAACACTTATAAGCCTATAACTATTCCCTGCAGTTATCGTTTCCAATTGTTCACAATGCCGAATGTATTGATAATTAGTAATTACAATGCAATTTGATAAATGATATTAATCGCGTTATTCTCAGATATGGTGTTGTGTTCCGAGCATCCCCTCGTCAGTCTGATGTCATGATAGTTGCTGGTACTTTAACCAACAAGATGGCTCCAGCTTTGAGGAAAGTGTATGATCAAATGCCCGAGCCCAGATGGGTTATATCTATGGGAAGTTGTGCCAACGGTGGCGGATATTATCACTACTCTTATTCTGTTGTAAGGTAAGAAATTTAAATATATTTTACCATGTTTTTGGTAATAATTTTAATTTGATATCAATGAAAATAATCTTATTAAAATGAAAATATTTTACATTACAGGGTTATATTTCCTTATTTTGTCTTATTAATATAATATGCTCTATTTGAAATTTCAATTTATATATATATATTTTTTGATTTTTTTAAGTTTTTTACACCTTCTATTATCATTTATATCAGGTATTAATATTATATATTTTATTATTTTTTATATGTGAACTATTTTGGCACATGCTTGTCACCCATTTCTAATATTTATTAATTATTTCGTAGTTAAAAATTTGCATTGTATTAAATCATAGCCTAAATTTGTATTCTCCACCGAACATTCTGTTTTCAGAGGTTGTGATCGTATTGTGCCAGTTGACATTTATGTTCCTGGTTGTCCACCGACTGCGGAAGCTTTGTTGTACGGTGTTTTACAATTGCAAAAGAAAGTAAAGAGAATGAAAACTGTTCAAGTATGGTACAGAAAGTAAAGATCTTGTACATTAAGCAAAATCCTACACAATATATAATTTTGGGACCTCCGAATGCCTCGTAATAATTTTTAAGGTAACCCTATAATATTTGTGCCCAATAAATAAGTAATTAGTCACGTCATAAATTCTCTTTGAGTATTTCTTTTTGTGAAAAAGTTACATCAATTAAAACTAATATGTTTAAGTAACAAATCACTTTACTTCTATTACGAGGTGCTAAAATATAGGTTTGAGGTCCCATGCATGGAACAAAAGTCAAATCATTTTTAGTGTTATCCTGTTTCCAAAAAAATCACCGTACCCAAAAAAAGAATTGTTTTGTATATAATATTATTATTTAAGCAAAATATTGTGAAGACTCAACAAATACAGTTGTCATAGAATCATGTAAATGAAAATAGAAATAGATAAAAGCAGTGGTATATTATTTCACTTTACCTTTTTAGTTAGACTTCCATTTAAATTAATGAAAAATATCTTTTTAACCCAAGGAAGAACAATGTTCTAGATGTGTTTCAAAAATGGAACTCCTCTTCAGTAAAACAATTTTTTTTTGAGACACCTATGAATTTTTTAAGCTTTTTTTAATCTTAAAAGTAATTAAGATATTCTTCAAAATAACCAGTTATAATTAAGAGTTTTGCATTCAATTTATAATAGATGTGTAAATAAAAATGTGACTTGATAAAAAAAACATGATGATGTAACGATTGTCCTTTGTATACTTGTAATTTCTGAGCAATTATATATATCTGTAGGCAGTTATTACTAAATTCAGGACTGTTTAAACTCAAGCTGAACAAAATAGAAGACTTTTTAGTTAGGTTTGATGTTTTGTATAGTCACACATTGGTGAGCTTTTCATCTAGAGACGACGTAATTAATTCGTTAACGTATTGATGTTATTGCAAAAACAAAAAAAATGATAATTTTATCTTATTAAATTATTTTATAAAGTAAAAGTTGCAAAACGTGCACCCAGCGACCGTTGAATACTCGCATTGCGCGAGTACGTATAGAGTAGAAAAAGAAAAGCAAGTTGGTATAAAAATCAAAAGTTTTAATGGTATTTTCTGAATCGCACCAAGCTTTCATTTACTTTTAGTATACAGAATGATTTTGTATAAACAATGCATTTCTTTTACCCTTCATGAAGTCATGAGAACACAATCATAAGTGCCTTAAAACAGTTTTCAATAATAATAATCATAATTTTAATTTTGTCTGACTCACGCACATTAATATAAGTCTTTAATGGCACATGTCGAGTTCATTAATATAAACCATAAAAATATCTCACGGAAGCATCGGTAGCTTGATAACTATTAACAAACTAATTTCAAAATAAGTTTAGGAAGTAGATAACACGATAATATGATTTTTATTATTACTGTCTTATATTATCTAGCTGCAAATAGACACTACTTTCAAGTCAGACAAAATGTAATTCACAATATAATAATATCACATATTTTAAATGCATTAAGAAGAAATGTCAACTGCTATTTGTAAAAGGATTATTAAGTAATCAATGTCTATGAACGGAAGAAATTATATAAATAAATAATCCTCCACTGGTACAATTGAAAAACCATTATGAGATTTTTTTAACGGAAGTGTAAATTATAACTCCCGATAGAATAATAATTTATGGGATTTTTTTTCCTTTGTATGACGTTAAATAAACCAATTCTATATTTTAACACTAATTTACAAACTAATATTTACATTTTATTTATAAGGTATATATAAATATGTATAGTTATATCGATAGCGATTCCAATAATCCTATCCTTCACATAATCAGCAATTTAATGTATAATTAACTAATAATGGTCACAATAACAACTCGATAGATATTTTCCATGTAAATAAACAAGCGGTAGTGTACAGGCTGGCTCGCTCTCACGTCCTCGAGTCCTCTTCGTTTATATTGCACATGACACTCGCGAGCTCGCCCCGCCGCCTCCTCTAGCACTCGAGAGCAGGACGCGCCGGGGCGGGGCGGCGAGACCGGCGACCGTAGGTTTGCAAGCGATGTAATAAATAATTTTCTAAAACGATAATGCCGACTACCACACGCGGGAGAATCAGACGTACTCTCACCGGGCGGCATCGGAGGTTTCCGCTATGTACATTGAGGAGCGAGGCGGTCGCTATCATCGCGGCTCCTCTTTCTTGAGCAGGTCGAGGGGCGCGAGAGGCGCCAGGGAGGGAGCGAGCGGCGCCAGCGGGGCCAGCGGGGCGTGGGCTCCGAGCGGCGGCAGCGGCGCGCCCGGTAACGTCCGGTGAAGCAGCGGGCCGGACTTGAGCTGCTGGTGGTGCGCGTAGGCGCTCAACATCTTGGCGCGGTCCTCCTCGGCACGAATCGCCGCCTCCACGAACGGCGCGAACCTCATGTGCTGGAGGGGGTCGAACGCTACGCGGTACGGGTCCCAGTGAGACGGTGGCGGGTAGGCGGGCAGGGTGGGCGGAGGTCGCGGTGGTTCCTTCCGCTCGTCCTTGGTCTGTTCCGGGACGCCGTTGCGGAGCGGTGAGCGTGTCCTCGCCCGCTCCATGTCTCGCTCTCGCTGCTCACGAGCCTTCCGCCTCTCTCTGTCCTCGCGGTCCCTTCTCTCTCGTTCCTCTCGCTCGCGGCGAGCTCGTTCCCGTTCCTCATGTTCGCGGCGGACCTCGGCGGCGGCGGAAACGGGCGGCCGCACGCCGCGCCAAGAGTCGTGCAGCGACATGGGCGGTCCGTGGTGCATTCCGTGTAAGGACGACGACAGCGCCAGCTCCCGACCGTACGCCGAGAGACCGAAAGGTGTGGGCGCGCCCGCGTAAGGACCGGCGCCGTACCTTCCGAATGGCGACACGCCTGAGACGCCCAAATGTCTATCGACGGGCGCGGCCAGAGACACGGGCGTGAGCGACGGTCGCGCGGGATACCGCACCATACCTAGAGGCGTGTGGTGCGGCAGGTACGGTCCCGGCGGTAACTCGTACGGCGAGCGGTAAGTGGGCGGCGGCGGCGCTGGCGCGGGGAACGTTCGTATTTTATCCTTGTCGGACGAGTTGGATGCCACGTTATTTCCGCTGGTTTTCTCTTTTTGCTGGTGGTTGTAGATCTCCCAAGCTATTCTGACGTGCATCGCGTTCCATTTTCCAGTTTTCTGTTCAACAAAATCGTAATATTCAAAATGTTGAATTCAGTGAAGGCTTTACATTTTAATGCCATGCATGAATAAAAGATATAAGCATGCATGTAATGATGTGCGAAAAGGA
The DNA here is from genome assembly GCF_018135715.1 of Danaus plexippus. Lineage (NCBI taxonomy): Eukaryota > Metazoa > Arthropoda > Insecta > Lepidoptera > Nymphalidae > Danaus > Danaus plexippus. The sequence continues at coordinate 4,256,358 of NW_026869849.1, read as the reverse complement.
ACCTACCGCCATAGCGGGACGTGGTGGTGGTTTAGTTGCGGACTCGTTTGCGGCGGACACTACGGGCTGTTAACATGATGCGATGCAATGTTAATGATGACAGAGCAACATAAGAGGGAAGCATTAAGCTACATAAAACATAATGACAGCAATAATATAAAAGTACAATTTGCTATATAGAACCATAAAAACCCGGTGAAAATTATTTTAAAAGTTAATCTAAGTTAAAAAATTAAAAATATAAGACTAAAGGAGGTTCTCTATCTATGTAATTGTTTTTATATAAATAGTTGTGAAGTACTATACTACTGTAATTTTATACATATATATGAAGAGTACCTTAACCTCGAGTATATTAAGGAGTATATTCCACAATTTATACCTTCGGGGCGTAAGTCGTCAGCGGAGCGGGTGGCACGTAGGGAGAGGTCGGATGCAACAGACTTGAGGAGTACGGATACCCGAGGCCCAGACCAGATCGATACAATGACGTCATCTTCACATCCTTAAACTGCTGCACCAACAATATATTCATTTAACATTATATGTATTTTATAAATTCAAATGTACATACATGCAGAGTTTGTCGCTTCTTTAAAAATTGAACGGATTTCTATGATTTTGACGAAATAAATGTGAATGTTTTATCGTTATCTGTATCTGTGATTCCCAAACTAGGAGATTAGGAATTGATTAGCGTCTTTAGGTTTCCGTCAAAATTATTTTCCTAGATAAATTCTAGTTTCGATTAGAACTAATTTGATATAGAGACATGCAGTGTGTAGCGTTAGTCTCACCAGTGGCGCGTGCGGTACGAGCAGCTGGTGCGCATTGTGTGGTGCGTGCGGTGGGTGTGGTGCGGGCGGTGCGTGCGGCGCGTGGTGACCGTGGCCGTGCGTGGCGGGCGGGTGTTGGTGCACGTGCGTGTGCTGGTGCTGGTGGTGGTGCAGCTCGGTGCGAACACCGACACCAACAGCACCCGCCGCCGCCAGAAACCGATTGTCTAGTTCTCGTCTCAGTAGATCTGCACCGGGACCTGGAAATTTATTAATTTTTATAAGAAGAGTCTCGTTTCGTAACTATATACCTATTTAGGAGAGCTATTCCATTCAGCTATAGCCATATTATTATTATACTGGTAAAAAGTTTAAAAATTTGCTTTTATAAAATTTTTCCTGAACACTCCGAGGCGATGAAAAGTTCTTGAAGTAGTGTTCTTTAAATCTAAAATCTTTTCTTTTCAAGTTGCGCAACTTTGGAATTATATCCCAGTTTCTTTTTTCTATAACTATCTAAGGGTACTTTACTTTAAATTTCCTCTAAGTAAGTATTTTTCTCAACGTAACTTATAGACAACATTTATACTTACTGTAATTTTTCATAAAATCTTACAATGTATTTATAAAGTTAAAAATTATATGAAGTCGAACTACTTACTAGATTGAAATAGTGACTCTGCAGAGAAAGGATTCGGGTTTGGTGGGGCGAGAGGTGCTCCGAATAAAGGTGGTGCCGGCGCGAAACCAGCACGCTCTGACCCCGCTGGCCTGCTGAATAAGCACACGAATGATAAGCATATTGAAACAAGTAAACCAGACCCATTGATATAAAATTTTAGCTATTAAACGATGTCATGTGTCGTCGTATACTCACGTTACCCCCCAATGGGCTGGCGGTTTTGCACTGGAACTGATACTGGGCACAGTAGGTACAGGGGCCAGCGAGTGTGCTAAATGTGGTGCGGAGGGTGTGGGAGCCGTAGGGGTTGGAGCGGCCAGACCTGTTAGACCTCCCAGTGTACTTAGACCCGTGCTCAGTGGACCCAGTGTACTTCCCAATGCCGAGACTGGTCCCTGTTTTATAAAACGTTAGTGTTAAATTTACTTATTCCAGACGTAATTAGATTTTGTTAACTGTATCAAAGTTAATATAAATATGTGTTGGTAACTAATTTAGAACAGATAAAAAATTTAGGTAAATCATTAATATGTTTATAAGACTAGGTGTCACCGAATTTTTATTTTGTTACTACTACTAAAATCAAAGAAAAAAGAAAAGGAAACCTCCACGACATTAACTTCTTTCACTTTCAGTCCACTTAAAATCAAAACCAATTTTAAAAAAACTTGATATCTTTGTTACGTAAAATAAATAAAATATATAAATACAACTAACAGCCAATGGTGCCGCCAGTGGTGCCGCAAGTGGTGCTGCGAGTGCTGATGACACCGCCGGCGGAGCGCCCGCGCCGCCTGAGGCTGGCGTACTGCGAGACAGACTGCTGATGTTGCTGCTGGAACATATCGCAAACACATTAGTGACCAGACTCTATGGTTTAGACTTGACTTGAACAAAACATTCATCCTGAACCTGAACGATTTTTTTTTAACTTACTATTACTTCCTTTTTATTGTTAAATTTTATTATTATTCGTAAGAGACCTGTTATGTGTTAACGTGATTTATTATCTCGTTATGATAGAAGTAAAGGAAGCAGGAGTGGAAATTCAAAAGGGGGAAGAAGGGCGATTTTACCTGAAACTTTCACGTTCTCTGCTGGGGCTATGCCCTCGGGGCGAGTACGCGAGTGGCGCGTGTGACCCCGCTGCGCCCAGTGACCCCGGCGTGTGAGGTCTTACTCCCTTTGGCGTTTTGGGCGCTACGAGTGGAGACGCTGATAAACTCGTCCTCTGAAATCATTATCGCAAATGTTCAATAATCTACAATTTAACTTTTTTGTTGTTTTTAAACCGTTATATGATATAGTAAGCCATGCTTACCGTGTCAGCAGTATTTCTAGGGGACGCGGCCGCCGGTGGTAGGTATGGACTATGTTGCAACGTAGGGGCGTAAGGAGCGTATAATGTTGGGTAGGAGCTGCCGGTGTACACAGCCGGGGGAGGATACCCGTTTGCCGCCAGAGCAGAACTAACTGTCGCGTTCTCGGTACGAGGCGGCAATTCGCTGGACACCGGTAAATGTCTAGAATCTACAATCGGGGGTATCGGATGATTGCTAACTTGACTACTGCTCGACGTTATGATGGTCGGTGCGCTCGAGGTAGGCGATGGATCTATGTGATTTATAGGCTGATGTAATGATACAGCCGGCGCTAAGGACGTCGGGTGCGGATGAACCGACAAGTTTAGACCTGGATGTTTTATACTCGGAGTAAAACTAGATAGTGAACTAGTGGTGGTCGTAGTCGAATGTAGCGCTGTACTCATGTGGTTTGATGTAGAAGTAGATAAGAGGTTTGAACTACTTAAAGCTAAATTATTTTGATGGCCAATTAGGTTATGGCTGTTTACGGGGTGACTGAAATGTACCGTCGTCGGTGTTTGCGTTGATGTTATGTGATTCGCCGATATATGATTGGCCACACTGAACGCCGTATGATGATGCGGTCTACTCGCATAGGGCGGTTGAATGGAATGTTTCTGTAAACTCGACTGACCCTGATAAGGCATCGAATGGCTGTGAATACTGGAACTTAGACTCGAGTTTACATGACTAGACCCGATCGTCGGGGTAGGATAGTGACGCGACGTCGGCGCCGAGGGAGACATGGATCGGCTCGACAGCGTCTGACTCGGAAGACTGCTTGGAGTAGATGCTGGTGGCGGTTGCAATGATAGGCTCTGCGGCACACCGTTTGACACAATACGATTTGGATAAGAGGTAGGAACGGAAGGATGAGGTTGAGTCGCAGCGGGTACATTCCGCACGTCGTGGCCGGGCATCACAGGGTGAGATTGTGAGTGGGGCAAACGATTCGGTAGACTAGGATGTAAGGGAGGCGTCGAAGTAGGGGCCAGGTGAGGTGGTCGGGGGGCGGTGTGGTGTGCGTGGAGATCGAGAGGTATCGGGGGCTCCTGGGCGGCTGGCTCCGGTCGCGTCTCATGATTCGTATGACGGTAGTCGGGCAGAGCGGCGGCTGCGAGGGACTGGTAGGCGGTGTGTGAGGGGAAGAGGGGGGAGGGGGCGGGAGGCGCGGGCGGAGCTGGAGTGGGACTGTCCGCTGCGGCACGGGCACCCGGTTGCAGCTTATTGTTGCTGGCCGGTCTCTCCGGCGTGTCGGGACCGGTGGCGCCGACCGGCCGCGCTGGTATTTGCGTGGCAGCTTGTCCGTCGATTGCCGGTATATGGGCTCCGTTGGGGCGGTGAGGTGTGTCTGCTCGGAAGGGCGGTGGTGGTAAGGCGGGAGGTGGCAAGGCCGCGGGCGCGGGTGAAGGCGCTGGCTGCGGTAAGGGTGCGGGCGCGGGGCTGGCGCTGCCGCCCACGGGTGCCCTCGACAGAGCCAGTGCGCCACCACTTCCGCCCCGTGCTACCAGCTCGTTCTTGGCGCCGCCACCACCGCCATTACCAGTTACCCGGAATAGAGAGCCGGCGTCCGATGCCTAAAGAATATTTTGCACATTATTGATTTATACAACATAATTTATAGACAAATTGCTTTTAAGCGAATTTATAGTAAAAATTATATGCAATATTGTAATTAAAACTTTAAAATAATCTTACATCATCCATAGATGCATCATGATATCTAGGGGAGGCATTTCTGCTATTTTCTGGACTCGCCTGTAACAAGAAAATTCATAATTTAGATGTTTTATTAATAGTCAACTTACATACGCAATATAAGTGCTATAAAAATGTCTGTATAAAACCAGACAACAAGTTATAATTTAGGACTAACAGCTTGTTAATTTACTGAGTTGTATACACTGGAGACGAGTTCAATGTAAATGCATGTATTTATATTTACAATAGTCAAACTACTGTTTGGAAAGTATATGTTCTAGTGACGTTCATTCTGTAGTCAGTTCAAGAGCTCACGCCAACACCTGGTGTAATGCAGGCATTAGTATTCACAGTTATATTCGTGTATGCCCATTGTTCTTAACTAATACACAATATCCGCTTGTTTGACTGCGCTTACCAGATATATGATACCAAGGCATGAGTGGAATAAGTGAACTCATTCTAGGTCCTTGTTCATACAGATAGATATCTCAATATTTATGAGATGATTAATTGTGAATAGAATTAAACGTTGTATTATGTTAATGTTAAAAGTTATAATCCGACTACATTAAACCGTCTTGAAACAATGAAAACCCTTATCGGAGATCGTTAAATTTAATGGTTTAGTTTATAAGCAAAACATTTCTTTGGATATATCATTTACAAATAGCGGTGAGATGAATTACAATCTCTAAGAGGTAATGAAAAGTAATTACTCGAAGGCATTTACGACTGGTCGAGAAAATGGCTCAATAAAGTTATTTACGTATACGAATCATGGTTTACGGGCGGAATATAAATATATAGTATTTTAAAAACACAATACCCTTTTTAATGCCAATTGGTCATTAAAGGCAACAGTCTCTCGGGACATTAATTAAATAAAGTGATATAATTTTTATTTAATCGTGTTCGTTTAATTTTTATGTCTCTTAATTAATGGTAAGACTGGCGACGGTAGCATCTCAATGACAGGATGTTTAATGAACCCGAGTTCATTATTCTTCAATATAAATGTACACTGTGCAGCATAAAGAAATCCAAGAATCCAACAAATTGTAGGTTCTTTCTTACCCACGAGTAGCGGAAAGAGATAGTGAATCGATTGCGTGAGAGGAACAAATCGTTTTTGGAGCGTACCGGCAATTGAATGTTTAGTCTTATCCGGCAAGGGTGGGTCGATGGTCGACGGTTTGCAACAATGGAGTGATAAATCAAGTATGGAGCGCGCGTGCCGCCGTCGGCCCCGCCGTCCGGTGGCGGCACCGCGGGCACATCAAAGGGAACCGCGAGCGGCGAGACTCAACTGCAGCCCCGCTTTTTGTCATAGACACCCGGCTATTACTTAAACGATCACGCGTACTGCCGTCATTTATACCTTTGATATGTTAATGATCAACAACCATATGATACATTTGTTACTTCTTTTCATTGTTTGTTTGAAGCGCCGTTTAAAAAAAAAACAACTAATCTCATTTATGCATTTTATAATTTTCTTTTCTTAATGTTTGAAAGAACATTTTCGATTAACATACAAAATGTGTTCTGAGAGATCAATATGTTAAAACCTGTACTGTACTGTACAAAACCTGTACTATAATAATGCATATTTACGAGAATATATATTTTTTATTACCTCTCGATCAATAAAATAATGTCCTATAATAATATAAAGCAAAATAAAATTTTTCAATACGTGAGAGAATATATCAAGACATCACAATTTATAATTAATAAAAAAAATATTTATATTTAGCGCAAGTCAAAGGTCAATAGGGTCATTTATATTGAGATTTAGCTGTTAAAAGTTTTATGACTGAATAAAATTCGTTAAATAAACATCGAGCAAGCATATTTCCTCCAACATATGTATAATATATAAATAAAAACTGAATATTTGATGTACCTAAATATATTTTCTGCATTTTAATTATCATACAATATACATATGTATATATAATTTTTATTTTATTCTTCTCATATAAATACAAATACATATTTATTCGTATGTTCCTCAAAGATAAATAAATTAAAAAAAAAAACATGTATATTTTATGAATAGTCTTATTAATAATACAATACGTATGTTATGGTTCTTTGTAACAAATGAATGACTACAATTATGATAAATCACCGCATACATAACACTTTCGTTTTCATGAAACATAATTTGAGCGGAGAAATAAATACATACAGTTGGCTTCTTGTCAAAGCGACATACCATTATGTGAATGTTATTAAAATAGATAATCACACAGATATTAGCGATGAGTGATGTCGTGTCGACAAGCGATAATAGTTCCTCTGCAACCGATTCCGAGGGAAACACGCGAGTTTAAATAGACCAGCAATAAATATAAACGACCTCATTAGTCAACGCTGTCAAAATAGAAAAAAAATATGCTTGTAAAATTAACTTCGCATGACTACAGGTAGAAAAAAAAAACAACGCGGGCGATTTCTCTCAGTAATGAATATTCTACGGAACGCGGTTTAATTTAATATTAATGTTTTCAATATTTAACAAATTGTACGCTGTTATTGTTGACTCAATTTATTTTATCAGATGGGGGTATTTTAATAACGAACTCAAAACAGATATTAAAGATTAATCTGAAAACTTCAGCCGCAGGCTAGCAGTGTCCGCCCCCCACGAACCCCGCTACCTACCATTGTTGAGGAATGGGAGGAATGGGGGGAAGGGTGAGGTTGAAAAAACGACGTGATAGCTTTTCGCCCCTCATTCGAAATTCTAATACTTTTGCAAACTTTTAATAGGATAGGACTTAAAATTCAACGAGAATTTAGATTCGCAGGAAAGTTCAAACGTCGGCTTGTGATCATAGCCTTCGGCAACTTTCTAATATGTTACGGTTTCTCTGTTATGCATTTTATCGCTTTAACAAGCATTTAATAAAGAAGGACAATCAATCATTTTTATTATTTGAACTTATATAATAAAATCAATATCCTAGCGATTAAAGTCTGACTGACGGTTCAATTGAAATTTATACACTATTATATTATTTTTTTTTTAAAGAGAAAATCACGATTTCTTCTAAGATAAAGAATTATTCCATATTTAAATAACGCGGAAAAACAAGAAAAAATACGTCTATAGTAGATTCCAAAAAAACTCTAATTCTGATCTGGTTTTCTAAGAAAAAAAATAATAAATACTACTTTAAAGCAACTATTTCGCGATTTCCAGGTAAGATGTTTTATATGACAAGAAGGTAATAAATTTTGTTTAAATCTCGCGGAAGCTACAGAATACATTTTTACGTGGTATGAATTTTAAATACAATAAATAATTCAATATAATAGACTTCGCATGGCTAGTGATAACTTTGACGAGGTCAGAGATTTGAGTTATTTAAATTATACACAAATAAATTTAAAAGCTCACATATAATTTATTTTTTATGACATATAAAAAATATATATTTTTTTAATTTAATCTGAACCAAAAATACAATGAAGTGGTATTTGTAATACGTATTTTTAATTAATATTATGAACTAAATTAAACGTTATCGTCTTTTATTCCTTAAATATTCGAGATGCACTCATGTATACAAGCTTAATTAAATAAAAGTAATACTACTTTACAATTACCATTCAATAATAATAATTTAAATTTATTTACATCCGTGTCAAAAGACAAATCGGAGCGTTAATTTATCTCGTGTACAAATAAGTGTCATATTGACATCAAACATTGACGTAGACGAGAATTAGTCTGATAACAGAATAGAAAAAAAAATTATATATCAAGATATATTTATCAGGCACGACGTTGACTTTAATAACATTATGATTTCAATACATAACCAGTTTGTACGACGATAATCACGTTTCGAATAACAAAACATTTATTTTGCTTTATAATTTTACATATCATAATTTACTACGATATCTGGCAAAGCTCCATCTAGATGAGATCTATATTCGTGATTATTTATTCATTCAATTAAGACAGACGATAGTTTAAATAACGTATATCCGCGTCAAACAATAAATTAATTGTACACGGACCGGGCACAAATTGATATAATCTTTGGAGTATTATAAATAATTTATCGGTGCGTGTTAGCGATAAATTTAAATTTAATGGCTGGGCAATAGAAAGTATAATTAGGTAGTTACCAGTGCTGTAACATTTGACCGCATTCGAGCGTAATGGCGGTACATGCTAAAATTGGATAGCGCGTTTGTTTTGGATCTTATTACTGAGAGAAGTAACTATACTATAAGGATTTACTTGTTAATTGTTATGAATTAATGTAAGCAGGAAATAATTCGTCATTCACGTTCAAGTGTTGATTGTACAAATATGATGCGATATATTTATTGAGTAGGCGATAATTTACGTCTATACAAGACTAATAGAGCTGAGGAATTTAAAAAAAAACTCATGGTTTCGTAATTTAGTTATGTTATTTTTATTAAAACAACCCTATTAAAAAAAAATATATATATAAAGTTATTCCCGAGTTTATCTAAGTATGACAGTTCATTGCTAAAATGTGTATGCCATATCATTCCTAATGTTCAAATAAAAACTTTATTACTGTCTCTATATTATATTGTATGACATCACTGACACCACTTTAAAATAGAATATGAAATGTGTGTGTAAATAGTAAATGCATCAAACGCTCCCATAAAAAAAAATGGGGACTGGCAACAGATTTATAAGATAGAATAAATTGGAAGCTGTCCAATTTACATCTATGTAGAATAAGTTTGTTTGGAAATCGCATTCATTTTAAAAACGCTGTGCCAACGAATCTATTGGTGTAATAAATTTACAATTCACGTTATATATATCTGACGTGTTAATTTGTACTAGGCCTCTGTATATTTTTTTTAGAGTCGTATTTTTTATTTCTTGATATGTGACCTATACCTCTTTGTCAGTAGCATTCTTGGCAGGTGAAGGTTTCGGATTATCTTTTTCCGTTTTAGCGGCTCCAGGAACTTTTTGGTTTTTAAATGTTATCAGTGGTTTGTTATAACTCTTCTGTTTATTGCTTTTTTTCTTGCCTTCCTTTTTACTACTGCCTTCAGCATTGCTTTTAGGGGAATCCTTGATCCTCACTATGGTAACTTTTAGGAACTTTTCTAAAAAATATTCAGTATCGTCACTAACTTATATTTAACAGCGCATTAAACTTTTAATACTTTTCAAAGAAACACTTGAAAGCCAATAGAAACACTTGTAGTTTAAAAGTCAATTGGTTCGATTGAGACCGATGTCATAAAATTAATTATATTGCACTTTTCACTTTTAAAAAAATCCAATTAAATAACACTGCAATCCTTGGAACACTGTAATCCATAGAGTGGTATCCGTTCAGGGAGTTATGATTGAGTTGAATTAATCAGACAATAAAAATAACAATGGAGCGTGATTAGTGCGGAGACAAAGGCTGTCGTTTGTGAGTTGTGTACGTGTCATTGGTGCGACGGCCGAGGCGAGAGTGCGGTGCAGGCGGCACGCTCTCGGCCTTCGCCCCTCGTCCCGCGGACGTCGCCGCGCGCACGCGCCGCCCGCCGCCCGCCCAACAAAACGCTCCGTTGAGCATTTCTCGCTATACAATACACATGTAAACGGCTTTCGAAAGCCAATACATGCCCACCGTAAATATACCATTGAGAAAATAAATTTCGCGAGACGGGATTAATACCGGATTTGGCTCATACGTACTTTATCGAAGAGATCGCTTCGAACAATATAAATTGGATAATAAAAATAAGAAAACTCCGAGCTGTCTCATTTATTTTATATGATAAAGATTTAATGTGATATTTCTTTGAGAACAGTTCACACAAAGCGCATTATATATTTATGGCATGAATAAAATTTTTAAGTTTCGAAGAAACCATTATTGGCTTATTCACCAATTACATTACGGTAAAGTCGAGTGATTTTCAGGCCGGCACAGAGGTATCGAAAACGATAATAGCATACGACCGTGACTACGCATATTAAACTTCATACATTTTATAGCTTCTACATGGAAGCAATAAATTCAGAGCATATATAATTTATTTATATTTGTTAGTAACCCAGCTGCTTTACGAGGATCATTATTACACTATTGTAGGCTAACCGATACTAACAAAATTGATGTAACGCTATTCGATTTAAGATGCGAGAGATTCGATATGAAAAGCTTCAAAGACTGAATAACAATGAAACCTGAATGGTATAAATTATTCACACAATGGTTCAATTGCCGAAAGACGCAATAAAGAGCTCGCTTCAGATAATATTAATTCCGAATAAATTATTTGAAAGAAATAGAGAGAAAAAAAACCGGATAAAAGCATCCCCCCTCGCTTCTTATCTTCGGGGAAACGTTTGAGTTTTAAACAGGGAATGTTCGTTTCCTTTAGAAGTTTATTGAATTGTTTTGAAATGACTTTTAATGTTATTTGAAGTAACAGAACGGTGTACTTAATGTATCTTTTGACTTATTAATTTCCTTACTACGGTGAATTCTTTATTTGAGTATTAAAACAATAAAAAACTTTACATTGCTATTTAAAATGATCGTTTAAATTATTCGTATTAAAAACGATCATATTCATTTAGTATAATTGAATTACATGTTAAACTTCTTAACATAAAAACTATAAAGATCTATCTACATATCGGTGGGAATCGATCAATTAGTCTGTAGTAATTCATGACAGCTCCAAACAAAACGATGACCACAATTATGGCGATATTTAAAGAGCAGTTAATTTATTATAATTACAGTAAACAACGACTCAATTATCACAAATGAGAAACGGTTGGCTTTATTTATTCATGGATCGGATTACGTTCATATTCATTAACGGATGTCATAACAAAATATCAGTGTTATATAAATCCAGATATTAAATGTGGTCGCCAATTAAAACCATCTAAGACTTATTAATCTTTTTATAAATGTATTCATTTTGATTTATTCAATATCAGGCTATTTAATATTTATATTATATTTTTTGATTATGTATAAATTTTAATATAAATATAGGTATAAATGAAATGAATGCGATTTGAAGAATGTTTAAATGAAAATAAATAAATAACAGAATATGATCTCAATTCAAAAGTGAAAGCTTCGCTGAATGCGGAAATTCAACGTCTAGCTTTGAGTAAATATTTTTTGCCTCACATAAACGTATAACACATTTGAAAGCATTAATAAAATAAACTGGGTCAAACGTTCTACTAACTTTTAAATACGAACATAATCAATGTAATGTACACAATATAAAGATAAGAGTTCGGCGAATTGAACAAGAATTAATATCGCTGTTAATAATTAATTTAACAGCAATTATTTTTGTAAGCGATGTGGATCGCTTCCGGAATCGATTACTCAGATTGGTATCGGTTTATTTCCACCCCAGCCTGTTAATGATGCAATAAAAAGGCTTATCGATTCAACCGTTAAGGACGTGCGGGGGCAGAACAATTTATAAAACAAACAATATAGCTGAGAGAACTTTGTAAATTAGTGTACTCGATTGTGGAGTTATGTAACGACATGATTTGTTAACCGCACGCTTGCGGAGTGACAAAAGTAATTAACACTTACGATACACTAGAGCGCCGCTTTACGGCACCGACCCTCGGGGCCGCGGCTTCTAATATGGGAGGGAGAGGGTCCGTGATAACGATCGCAGCTATTTCAGCAGCCGTTAAATTACCGCCTCCGCTTTATTTGTCCGATACAAACATTTTAAACGTCCATTAATAACTTTAATATCATAAATATATTAATTATAAAGACATCAATTAATTTGACATTACATTTTCAATATAATTTAGTAAGATTTAAAATTTTATTAAATCATCATCAAGCGAGAGTCGATCCTTATCTCTCAATAACATACTAATACAATAATGTGATCCGTGGGTGTGATATCGTCAGTTGAATGTAAAAACATTATAAACAACTCCAACCTCCAACAACAATGTATGTAAAGCATAATGAAATTAAAATCAAAACGTTGATGAATAATTTATTATTCAGAATACAGGCTATGATGTGGATATGGTTCTACGACGGATAATTTTGTTGGGTAAACTGTGAGCATCGCAAACAAGGGGGTGGTTGAAATGCGAATGGGTGGCTGTGGTGTGAGAGCCAAGTAACGACCACCGGATTTATTTCGAACCTCATTCAATTTGCGGCGAGCGTATTGTTGAATTATTTTTGAATCGGACACATTTCACGAGTGCTTGATTTTATGTTGGCATTTAATTAGCCTTTCAATTCGATATCACTTGCTGTTTATATTTAATGCTTGCATGATATTTTTATTATGATCATTAAGTGATTTTTTTAAGAGAGAAAGTGCATTGCGAATGAAGTTGTTTAAAAATGTATGAGGACATCATCGAGGCGACTGCGGAGACGTTGCATAAGACATATTAATGAACGTTTGAGTTACCTTTAGTGCTTATAGAATTTAAATAAGAACCTTGTATTATGTAGGTATGGGTTGTACATTTATAGTGTTCGGGGAATACCGTGCTGTATTAGTATAAATTACATGATTAAATTTATTACATATTAATTTTAGATATAAAAATAACATCAGAACGATTTGGCGGCTTATATCCCTATGTTTAGTATTAGATATGTTAAAAAACTATCGGAATTCATCGGCTTGTGTTCATTTAATTTCTATGCAATTTCAAGCCCATTATTATCTGACACAGTACATTAATAGATTACTATAGACAAACGGGGAGGTGCGGTCTATGCAGCGAGGTGACATAAAATTTCCAACAACTGCGTCAAGTATCCGACGACATTATCTAACCGTTTGCGAGTGCTCTACCGCATCTCATATCTTTTGAATAATATTTTCAAGTGTTATATTGTTCCGCCATTGCGGATTTCTATTTTTAAAAACGTTTTATTTTTTCTATACGACGAATATTACTTAGTAAATGTGAAACATCTCAGCCGACAATTTAAACTTAGTGGAGTATAATTTCCATTTCAAGCTCATAATAGAAAAATATAATGGTTGCAAAACGAGCAAATATGAGTGAATATATCTAGATAGATAGAAATACAAGCGGAGGCGGTCACCGACAATCTCATAACAAATATGAATAAATGAGTAAGCATTAAGCTTCTGGCGAGCAATTCCGAAGCTTTTGTTGCCGACTCTCTGCCGTGCTAAGGATTACCAACGCCGCAGGTCTAATTTATTCCGCTAATGGAACGTTACCTTGCTCGATGTAAATTAATTAAGCTTGAACAACTTGATTATAAAGAATTTTGAACATTTCTATAACAGTAACAAAGTGCTTAATATATCTAAGAGAGTCGGAGTATAGTGACAGACGGACGAGTTTAATCGCGAGAATGCGCTTCAGGGTTGCCAACTGAGTTGCTTATACACTTGACAGCGTCGATCAACCTTGCTTCGAGTAGGAAATTTACATTGTTGAACACTCGTATCAGCTACTGTTAATAGCTATGCGAATTGATAATATATTGTATTAAGTATTGTGTTTAATGTCTTAAAACATGATTCCCCCCGAGTTTATTATTCACGACGCGTGGTATTAGTTTAAGCATTTGGTTGTATAAACATGTACCGCATGTTTAAAAATAAAGCTATTCGCTAACAAAGCACCCGCTGCATAACAGACTTTGGTCAAAGATAAAGAGAATTTCGACGCGCGCTTTGTATGCGAAATTGAATTGAATGTCATATAGAACGCATTCCGTATGCTCAAAGGGAGAGTAATTGCGATCTGGCAGCTCCATTTAAAATGAATTCGTACAAATCTGCTCTAAGCACAGCGTTGAGAGGCGACATAGCGTTGCGATGTTTGTAAGCAGTGTACACTCACTGTGCGACTGTGTAGGGCTCTGTTGGCGTTGCAAATCGTGAGTCCATCCACTCGTGTCGTACTGCAAGACTTGGTCGTTTGCCAGCCGCTTTGTTTTATCGTTCTTGCTAACTATTTGACATAACAACCCATTGTTTATATTTAATGATTCAGAAAAATCTAAACAATTCAATGACGATGTAAATACTTATAATACACTAATATTTGTATTGCATTATATTAAGTAAGCATTGTATTATGTTTGTTTTTAAATGTTAATATTTGGTGAAGTCGACAACGTAAATAAAATACTTACGCTCGTCATTTACACCATCCAATAAAAGTTTATAAACAGTTATAAATAAATTTTAATTTGAAGTTTTTATAGGAAACAAAATTAATTTAATAATCTCGCAAATACTGAGGGTTATTACACATATTACACTCTTAAAAGTACCTAATAAAATTATAAAGCCGTACAAAGGGCAACAACAAACCAAAAGATATAAAGAGAGTACGTAATAAAAACAGTTCAATTTTAGGGGTATTTTGTCGAGGTTATATCCATAAACTGAGCAGAGTCAGGGTGGCAGCACCCGCCATCCCCCACACCCCCACCTATCCACCCTAAAAGCGTTCGCGGTGCCGAGTAATGAATAAACTCGCTAAACACAATTTCACTATGAGAGTAATCGGGCTACTCTTCAACACTATACAAGTGAATTTTGCTACTAACCTACAGCTCTTCTAAATTGTAGTTATATAAATATAACTATCAAAAGAAAAAACAAACAGATATGCACATAGAACTGTAATTAATAATTCAAACATGTTAATAACAACGATATTATGTGATATCGTATTTATTTTGCGCTAGTATGTTAAAATAAAGGAATTAATGTATATTATATAGCAAAGAGTATAAACGGCAAAATGTTACTATGAAAATCCTTTAAAATATACTCTCTGCAAATTGAGTCTCCATTACTAAATAAACATGCATTAGAAGCTGGTATTTACGTGTGAAATTGTAAAACAAGTAAGATTTAAATATGCCGAGTATTTTAAAACGTTTGTTAAAGGATATGTAATAACCGTTTGTTTATCTTAAAGATGTCAGTGTGGAATGGAAAAATCTTTAAATTTAAAGACGCGAAGTAAACTTGAAAATTTCGTTTAACATGAAAGCTGTAAAGCGCTATGGAACAAAGGTATTAAAGAGAATTTTCAAGCTCGTTCCTTTGGAACATATAGAAAAGCGTCGCAATGGCTTCGCTAACTCATTTTGTTTTGTTCTTTGTATAAAAATGTAGTTTGTTTTGATATCTTTTCTGGCTAGCAGAATACTGAATTCAGTTTACGTTATTGTGGTCGTAATTGGCACATTGAGCTGAATAATCAAATTTAATATTCTCTTTATTATTATAGCCTACATGTACATTCAATCCTTAACAATTATTTATTCATTGGATGTGACGTAGATAAATAAAATTGATATTCAAATGCATATGAAAATATCTAACAATAGATTCATGCACAATAATAGTGTAACCGCAGACAAATCGCCGTAAGGAGTACACTCGCTGTTGAGTTTTAAAATAAATTTACATAGTAACGTGAGCTGAAAATAAAGAGGGGGAACTAAGCGAAACGGCGAAAAGCAATGAGGCGATGCATAAAGTCGCTTCGAGACAAAATATAAAACAACAAAGTGGTCGACGCATCTAGCCTGACGGCATAAAGGGGGCAATAATTCGACAACGTACGCTCAAATGCTGCGTACACAGCTTTAGGATACATATGAAATAAATGACCTGTCTTTTCACGTAATATTCGCATTCTGTTTATGACATAGTAAAACACAACATTATATTTTACAAACACCACATCAATAATCGTAAAGCGTCACGAGGGTGACGTCGCAAACGATTAATTGATAAAAGGTAGCGGCAAATTACTTTGTGTGTTTTATAAACTACTTGGTGAATACTTGGTGATCATCGGGCGTGTATTGTGCTAGATCTAAAGCCGTAACAGTGTGATGACACAGATAACAATAATATTTAGATTGTAATGATTAAATGACTTCACAAATACGATCACAATTCATATCAAACAAAAACATAATACTATCCGTAGTAATTGTTGTTCGAGAAAGCCGTTTAGTATGATGGACATGTCTAATGGAAAAACGTGTTAACGTAATCGATCCAAGGTCTGTGTAAGAAATTGCATGCGATTTAGTAGTGACAGAGTCTGGCCGGTTAATAAGATAAACACGAGGCGAGGACAAAAACCGCTTTAATGAGTTCGAGAGAATGTACATTGGTGATATTACAAGATCTCGCGCCACAGTAGGACCGGTTTTGTTTGTTCCAATATACATTATAGTTTTATTTGAAACTGTACGAGTGTATTAAAAAGATAATTTACACTATCTGACTATTAAATTACGCTTACCATTGAAAAGTGTCGTTGTTGTGAAATAAAAATCACTGTAAAATGAATATGAACGTCCGAAAATAGCTAATGAATACTGAAATAGTCCGTTCGTCGCTCTTGAAAAAAAAAATATTACGTTGTTTTTTTTATTTAAAAAGGTATTTCGTGTCGTGACTCGTGACCGGAGGGTGTCCTACAAATTACATGTTTATTATGACAAGCGACGAACGAAGAGCTCGGCCAGCAAGCGTCGGTGGCCAATTAAACGAGCACCGGCTAAGTGACGACAAATGACTTAGTAAATGTTCCGGCAGCGATCGCCTTTACTCGCTGCACTATAACGATGTCATTAATGTAGTAATAAATTTATCTCATTCTGTATTATATTCTTATTATGGTAATGATTTATTCTGTTTCTGTAGGGTAATTGTATTTTAACTAATAAAATTCAATATTGGTATAATAATATTTATTCTATAGCAATTGAAATATGTATCAAAGAACGAATACTCGTTACTATATATACCATTAGGATGAGCGTCTAAAGGTGAAATGTAAGCGTTATTACCCGCTCTCAGAGGGGTCGAGCAATTAATCCTAAAACCGCAAGCACAAACGAATCCGTCTCTCTGGTAATGCGGAGAATCTCTAGCGGCGGGGAAGCGTTTCAACATTTATTTAAACACCTGTCAACCCTCTTATCTCTACGGATCGCCTAACTTAGATTACTTTATAATAATTTTCCGAAATTTTACTCAAGACTCCAGACGGAATATACATATTGGTCCCTGTCAGATGTTGAACATTATTAATGGCTTACAACAGTCCAATTTATTTTGTTAAATTAAGGATACATATTTTTGTCAATATTTATTTATTGCTGTATAAAATATTATAAATGTCTTATATTAGTTAGTTTATTA
This sequence comes from Danaus plexippus, assembly GCF_018135715.1. Taxonomy (NCBI): domain Eukaryota; kingdom Metazoa; phylum Arthropoda; class Insecta; order Lepidoptera; family Nymphalidae; genus Danaus; species Danaus plexippus. Next base: position 4,238,605 of record NW_026869849.1, on the reverse strand, counting down.
GTGTTTTCTATATTTAAATGCGTTGGTTAAAATAAATTGGCAGGATATGAGGATAGAGCGCTATGTACGTGACCGTATTTAAAGTATTCCCGAGAGTTTGCGGTCTGCTAATTAGCTCCGGTTGCTCACGCCAACGTGTGAATAGCTTATCTGCTTATCTTCATACGTGACGGGTTTTCTTACTATCATAGTTAAATTCAGGATGAATAAAATATATATTTACATATTGAATACTGAATAATAATACACTAGTAGATTATAGTTTAAGGTCTAAGATCTGTGTGGGGGTGTTTAAAGGCATTTTGCAGTCAAAGCACGTTACGTTGACATGCATTTATCTGAGTTAGAGAGCACACCGCAGCCGACCGATGTTACAAACGGAATATCAGAGTGCATCCAGAGCGTACCGGTGATCCGTCGAGAGATATCTCGACCTCAATGTCGAGTGCTAACTGTCACCCGCCTAGGAATAATTACTACCCTTTGACTAACAGTCTTTGTTTCACATCGTGTTCAAATAGTAAATTTATTCATATGGTCGCTGATTTTTTTAATATAAGAAGTTCGTTTTAAAGCTACATTAACAAACTTTATAACGAAGTGATTAAACTCAACACGTTCTGAATGTAAAATATTTAAATTAAATAGAATATATATCGTAGACACAATATAAAAGAAAAATTATAATAATAGACTACAATAAAAATATTATACCAACTGAGTCAATTGAAACAATAAAAATTCGTCTAGTCAACATTTGTGCAAGGTCGTTGAAAATTTCGTCGGTTAGCCTCTACAATATAATGCGGTTGTTGGAAGTTTTGCGAGCGGGTAAGCCTCCGGACGTTAAAGCAGCGAGACGGGTGGGTAGACTTGTTATTACACCCTCTCACCTACGCGAGTGGTTCCGATCTGAGCCTTACTGTCGCACAAGATTAAGGCGCTCCTCTTACAGTTAACTCTCTGGCTCCCAGTCATTCTGGATTGCATAGAGCAAGCACTTCACTTTCAGTGAAGGGTTAATAGTACCAGTTACATTATATGACATCGTAAGCATTTTAACGAAGACATTAGGTACTTTGTTGCAAGTCTATTCAAGATGTAAATTTATATCCGAAGAGTCATTGAGATCGGTTTTTTTTTGGTACTATGAAGTTAAAAACTGACATCGAAACGTATATTAAAAAAAAAGTAATAATGTAATGTTATTTATAAAGACGTTCACATGTGTTTACGTCTTTAAACTATTATCTGGTGTTATTTTATTCGGCAGTGCCAACTATAAATAAAAGCTGTAAAGAAAATCCAGATAAGACGGAAGCGAAATAAGTTTAACAGACGGGAGAAAGCATTATCATTGGCTGTGAGCGAGGAACAAAGAAAATGTTGGAGAGAGAACGTACGAGAGTACTTTATAGGCGCGTAAATATGTTTTATATCCTTCCAGTGTCTGTTAAAGAGTGGCGCGCGTCCTCATACCATCGCCCGTCACCCCCGCCCCATCCGCCACCACCATCGCCGCCCGGAGGGTTGACTCGCTCTCGGAAATGCCGAGCTTTAATAAAACATATATTTTTCCGAGCGAGGAAAATACTGGGGAAACTCGCAATTTGTTCTTTCACTTTATGCTCGTTTACAAGACAAAAGTGGAACATTTCAGAAACATTATGTTAATCACGCAGTTATGTACATAGTTTGCTATAATTTTATTTAAGTTATTACTTGAACATTTTATATCTTGTGTATGGTGATGAATATGAGTACGAAATTGTTGCAACGGGTGATAACGAAAATAGGTGCGTAGTGTCGTAAAACTTTGATGGATGTCATGTGAGGGTTATGTAGTTGTTATGAGTGTGACAATGTATCACAAGTGTTGATAGGGTCGCGATGACACTTATCTAGCGTAAAGTAGACTCCGTACAGTCATTTATGAGAGCGATTTATTGAGGATCATATTGGTAGACCGCAGAATCAACCCTCCGTCTATGGAACTAATTATAACACGGCTTCATCACTTTTTTTCAGAATTATAGGTATTAAGTTTATTCATCAACAGAAAGAACGACTTGAAATAAGTTCAATCAAAATAAAAGACGTAAAGAAGCTATGAAAATATAAACGTCATTTGGTATAAAAAAAAGTTAAAAAGACATCTATTCAGAATCTAAATATCAGGAGATTAAATTATTTTCTTATTGCCAGGCATATTACAAAGAATCTTAAACGGCAGTTGGTCGAGAGAGCACTAAAGGGAGATTGGCGAATTGAAGTGAAACCACAAACTCCCACCGCAGCGCGCCAGACTCCTTACCATAAAATATTACACTAAATGAAAGAAGCTCTTTCAATTAACCGAGGCAGGTTTGCACAAGGTAAATCCTGCCAAGAGGCGCCCGCTACAACCAACATGGAAGATATTTCTTTTCTCAATATCACTTTCAAAATGTTGTTTATTTTCCATTATTTCTTTACAGCTTCTAGTTATGACAAATTAATATCTAAATAAAATATCTTCGTACTATTCAAATCGTTCTTTTGGTACTGAAAACAAATATGTAAATAATATAGGTCGTATGGGAGCAGAATAGAGATCTGGCCCTACTCATGTTCTTATTAATGCGCCGCCCGCCGACCCTGCGCAGATTGTGTTCACCTCAAAACCCCCGGACTAATCGACCAGAAGTGATATGGTACCTGATGAATGATTTAACAGATCTGCTGAATATAAGATTTCGTTTATCTCCCCCTTTGCAAGGATTACGGTTGGCAGAAACAATGTTTCACTAACAATACAAGTGTTTTATGATAATAGATACATTCAAGTGATTTATGTATCTTCTAATATGTAAATAATGAATAGTTTGTGTAATGAAATAGATTATTAGATGATTTATTATTAAAAAGACTTTTGGGTAGCAGGAAAATATATTTTGTATTAAATTAGTATTTTCCTCCAGAGTAATAAAATCAGTTACAAAATGTTCTAGTAGTTAATTGGTTTTACGGTCATAGTTTATTTCCTTGTTAAACTAATAAAGTTAGCAAAAGCCCACTTCCTGCAATTACTTATTCCTGTTATACCAGGGATGTCTAGAAAAGTTATATCTTGAGAGAAGTTTCAAACAGTAGGAGTATGCGATTATTTATACAATATATGATATAATAAAAGCATTATAATAATCACAAAAGAGACAGTCAATTTCTTGAATTATATAATAAAAAATTCATGACGAAGAAAGCAATTAATTATTACAAAGGTACTAAGACTATCTCTAAAGGGAAGCCGCACAATACGGGCGATTTCCAAGTTAAGTTGTTCTTTTTGTTCTATTAAGTTAGTAGGAAGCTATCAGTTGATTAAGATCCAATCTCGGAAATTGTGATCTTCATTTTCAATAAGATCGAAAGCGATACAATGAATCCGTATTTAGTCTGGAGAACTGTTTTGTTAAGCCAGCAATATTGTTAATGTTCGACAGTTGTTAGTTGTTCTATCGTTTCTGTTAAGCTAATACACGAGATATTCCTGACTGTGGCTAGTTTGTTCAACCAATTTATACAGCTTTCAGCTCGAATAACAGAACACAAATCAGAACTGTTGGATACCATTTAATTAATATTTCGTGTAACGTGACTGGTCCGTTTATTCTATTACTGTCCAATAAAAGATATTACAAATAAATTCAACAGATGTTTTGTTAATAGCTATAAAGTTTTTAATTTAATGCTGCTCCGTAATTTGTCGTTTTCATAGCAAAATGCGAAAATTTATTCTCTGTTTTGTGAAACATTCAAGTCAAAATTTATGCATATTCATTAACTAAGTTTTCATTTGAATTTATAATAGAATTTTATATTGTAATTATGCATAATGGCATACGATTATAGAATATAGAATAGACGAATAGCAATTTTCGATAAATACAGTGATATTGTTTTGTTGCTATAAATAAAGTAAAAAACATTATAATAAAAAAGCGACCTTCTTTGATTACCGACATCACATTAAACAGGACTGTAGTAATAAATTTTTGCATAATTAATCAAACTCTCTGTTATGCCAGTCTCAAATATACCAATAAAACATGGCAATAAAAACAAGAACTCACGACACAATAGAGAAAATGAACAACGCAGTAAACATTGAAGATTCATCGGCCATTTGTAATTCACACATCTTGTTAACATCATAATAAACCTAAATGCCGAAGTCTCGCTATTTAACGTGGCAGGCGTTCTGCAACGTACGGCAAGTCAAATAAATTAATGTAAAGCTCAAACTGACGTTTGCAACGGAACCTGGAAAGCGTCTACGTAATTACCCAAACGCGAACGGATTTGCATATCAAAGTGGTAGCATAATTGAACCCCCCCTCCCCCAACCCGCGTAAATAGCCGAGTTGAATCGGATCGAGTTAGTGGTGCACTTCGGCTAAGTGTAGCCAGCACTATAAATGCTACCTCGCTGGGGACTCATCGCATAAACCGGCCACGTGAACCGACCACTTGAGGATCAGGATGAGATTACTCGATAAAAGGAACGCTTCGAGGACGGTTCGGAAATTATTCAGCTATTTACTTCAATGGCGCGCGATTGACATATCTTTTTCGCTACGCTATTATATTGAATGTCATTTATATTTTATCGATGTAGAATAGAATATATAAAAATCATTACAAAATGCAAATTATATACAATGTTATGAATGATTAAACCTCAACAAGCAAATACTCTTGGGATAGTTAAATTAATCATCACGGCTGTATAGCCGATAGTGATTTCCTTCTCGGCTATCCATTAACTGGAATAATTGTGCCACTCAACTCACAATTCAATTACTTCAGATAACTATGAACACTTGGAGTATCTATCGAAGATATTTAATATATCGGAATCTAAATTATAAATAATCCATCGGCTTATTATCAAGATACGTGATATTGTTTATGTTAAATCGTTTATTGCGATAATATTCTAGATATATATATGGGGATTACAAATCAAACTACTAATACAACGTTTATAAATGTCAGCATAAATGATTTCTTAGTTAGAATACTTTCCACGCTGTATATAGAATGTTAAATTGCTGACAATGTAATAATAATAATGACGGTAAATATTTTAATGTAAAACTTACCCGCTAAATTACTTGTACATTTCTACTTTATAGTCAACAATTGGTTGTAATTGCTTTAGTCATGGCATTGTACTTTTATGAGTACATTCATAAACAAATAAATGTATATCATAGTAATTTATATACTAAAGTGCTATTCGTGATTTATTATTCTCCGTTTTATAATGTTAAAATATGAATATAAATTGAACATATATAATAAACAGCGCGATTGTACCGAGGTTGTAAACTATGAAGTGGTTATATTAATTTTAATTGCCACTTATCTGTTATTAGATATGATATTGGACAATAGTTTTATAATTCGAGTGGTATGAGCGTTCGATGGTCATTAATGTTTAGTACGTAAGTAATATTTGTTACAAGTCAAGCTGAAACGCTCTTTAATACAAAGGGTTGTTCGTACGGAGGCAGCGAAGCGGGCAGACCTAATTAGATTAAGTGGAACGTGGTTCAGTCCGAATTGCCGGCGCTTCAGAACAATGATATTAATCTAAAGGTTTGAATAGACGCCGCACCTAATTTTATATAGTGATTAGAGTTTAAAATTTTGCTTTTATAGCGTGTAATAAAAAACTTAGAAGCTGTTTAATATTAATATGAATAGGAATTTAGTTGAAAGCGACTTGTAGGCATAATTTTATCGTTGAATTTTGTTTTATATATATTTTATACAGCGTATGTTTCAGAGCCGATGCAGAAGGCGTAATTCAACGTACTTAATTACGGGCACTTCGCGACTGCGCCAATCTTGTAATTACAAAACAGCGACGGCGCGTAATCAGCGCCCTTTGCTACGTCGACACGCCGTGAAGCGTTCCACGTTTAACTCTTTTGACTCGCATTTCACAACCTGTTGACGGGTTAGTTAAGCTCCTAGACTGTAGAGTCCGCACAAAGCGAAACTCACTACAACCCTTCAACTACACGTTACAAACAAGACTATCTAGATGTAAATTAATATATATAATATTATTAAATTTTTTAAAATGCTTTGTAGAAAAAAAAAATCCAATTAAATTATAGATAGCTGCTAAACAATTCGTAAACAGGTACTTGAGTCGTCTACTCCCATGAGATTAATCACTTTATACGAGTGTGTGCGCTCGTAATAAACCCTGAAACGAGCAACTTCGCCACTTACATTACACGGACATTTATTTGCAACGTTGTTTCAACTTTCGCAGTTCCGAGACGAGTTAGACGCGAGTTTAATTAATCTATTCGTATGTGTATAATGAAATATTATAATAATTTTAATTAAAACAATACTTGCCTTATCATCGTCGCCTTCACTATCACACTGTAAAAGAGAATAAGTACAATTAAAGAGACATCGTAACATGAAACATTTTAATATCATGCTTGTATTAAATTTAGTTAACAAAGCCAAACATGCTTCTAAATAACTAATCAAACTTTCAATTTATAACATGACTCATAGCTCGTAGATCAACACTAATTACTCGTCATTCGTGGCTGTATTAAAGCTACGCCTACCTCTGTGTTATAATCAATGTACGAGGGGTGATCAATAAGTAATGATAATCGAGTATTTCTAGAAGGCACAAAACCCCAAATTATTTTTTTTCTGCTTGCTTATTTATCCACTAGTTCAGCTTCAAAAAATTTTATAAATAGGACACCATTACCGGAAGATACATTCATTTGAATACGAACTGTCGAAGAGAAAACATCAAAATGGAGAAAAATGAAATAAGAGCTGTCATCAAGTACCTCTGCCTGAAAAAAATGTCTACCAAAGACATACACAGCGACTTAGAGGAAACATTGGGGGAGTCTGCTCCTCCATATTCCACAGTCGCACGCTGGGCAAAGGAATTTAAGCTGGGCAGAACCTCCACTGAAGATGAACATCGCGAAGGACGCCCTTCCACGTCCTTTACTGGAGGAAACGTAAAAAAAGTGGAAGATATCGTGTTGGCCGATCGAAGGGTGACCGTAAGGCATGTAGCTGAGGTCACAGGGATCTCCTATGGCAGCGTTCAAAAAATCATTGTCAACGAAATGCATATGAAAAAGGTCTCTGCGCGTTGGGTGCCGAGAATGTTAACCGACGAGCAAAAAAAGAAACGAGTCGACATTTCGAGGGTGAATCTTCAAAAGTTCCAGGCCGATAAGGAAAATTTTTTGTCGCGTTTTGTGACCATGGACGAGACCTGGATCCACCACTTTGATCCCGAAACCAAACAACAATCAATGACTTGGAAACGAGCTTCCTCACCAACGCCGAAGAAATTCAAAGTGTCAAGTTCAGCGGGAAAGGTTATGGCGTCTGTTTTCTGGGATGCAGAAGGAATTATTATGGTGGAATATTTGGAAAAGGGGGCCACTATAACAGGCTCTTACTACGCAGACCAAATAAGAAGATTGCGAGAGGCTATTAAGTTAAAAAGACGCGGTAAACTGCGCGCTAGAGTGCTGTTTCACCAAGACAACGCCCCGGCTCACAAAGCCGCAGTTGCGATGGCTGCCATTGAAGAAATGGGGTTCGAACTGCTCGAACACCCTCCCTATACGCCAGATCTAGCTCCCAGTGACTTCTACCTCTTTCCTCGGCTCAAAGAACATCTCCGGGGCAACAAATTTGAGGACAATAGTGAAGTGATGGCCGCAGTAGAGGCATTTTTGGAGGGTCAAGACAAAGAATTTTTTTCTAAGGGAATCATGGGTTTAGAAAAAAGATACACTAAATGTATTAACTTGTTAGGAGACTATGTTGAAAAATAAAATAGTTTTTTTTATCTAATAGTTCTGTTTCATATTGATTATCATTACTTATTGATCACCCCTCGTATACTCATTTGCATATCCCGGTACACATCGTGTAACATTAACATAGAATTACATACCAAAATTATTAACGTCGTAGTGATTGTTTATATTAGTCTTATTATAAAACGATTAAGACTAATACAGCTATTAATAATAAATGAAAGCTAACGTAGTACGAATAAAAATGTTACTTTATTTGCTTTTATTTACAAGGTAATATATGAAAAATCGTAAAATACAATCGATATAAACGTTTCGAAATGAATGAAAAAAAGGAAAACGGCATGTAGTATTCATAGCGTTGGTGAGTTATATAGGCAGCGGTAAGGCTTCGACGGAGCTCCTGATTTAGTTGCTATACGAGCCGAATATCGAACAAGGGACGTGTTGCGTGATCGGGGTAAATTTGCACACAGTAATCGAAAATTATGGTTTTCACCTTTGAACAACTCCCCGTTATGGTGTTTACGACTTCACTCCGATTGAATCCGGCTTTTTATACCACAGTGCTGATGGCAAATTTATTTATACTAAGAATATTTGTCGACTATAAAATGTCATATAGAGACGTGACAATAACCGAAAAAAAAACCTGTATCGGAGTTAAATTGGTAATAAGAAATCGAAAAATACAAAAACAGGTGGCATGCTTACTCAGTGAACAAGAAGTTGAAAAAGCGAAGTGGATAAGCTCATGAAAGGTGCAAAATCCAATGTTTAAACATTAGACATAGACAACAATATTTATACTTACGATATAGCCTTTTCCGGAACTACAGCGGCTACTGGCCTGCAGGGAGAAAAGAGAAGGGGAGGTGTAAGTGGAATTTGTCATACAAAAACTTGCTATCTTTACCCACAGGCGGATAAGACTTGTTTAGTGATTTAAAAAAAACATATAATGGGATAACATAATAACTAAATCATATCTAACACAAACAAAGAACAGCGTAACCAGATAGGACAGTAGCATCAGCCGCAGAGTATAGTAAAAAAAAATATAACATTACAACAAGACCTACATGGACGTTGGCGACAGAAATGAAGAACACAAACCTATGCACGATAATTATACACATAAAAACATCGATAAAGCTTGTATCTGTCTGTGGACAAACTTGTTTTGGAAGCGCATGAGTAACTTGTTGGATATACGTACGTCACTAAGACGGTCGCGAGAAGAATCGGGATCTCGGGGCGCCACCGAGCTGCCAGTTAGCCGCTCTGATGCCCGTCCACTATCATCCGACGTGCCAGCGTCTTGGAGCAGCGTTATACCCTGCAGAAGGAGCATACATAAATACCACTATAAACGGCAGCGTCAGATACTATAAATCATAATATCCAACGCTCTATTGGACCGAGAATCCGTCGTGTCCTTTACATACATCGGATTTGAGCGATAGAAACGTTTTACGAAAACTCGATAAGACAGGGACCAAAATGGTTATACCCATAACGTTCCGAGACTTAACAATAAAAAGACCATTCCATTTATCACATTACGAGTCTCTTTCACGGGAGGGTTAGGAAGAAGTCGGGGGGGAAACAAATCTGCCCAACGACGAGAGCTCGACGGGACGGATAAAAGAAAATAAAAGGACTAACTCTCTGTAAATGGATAACTCTCCGACCACCCTCGCTCAGTGAACTTCCATGTTTTTATTACTTAGGATAAGTTAGTCCGCAATTTGATTTTGCGCTCCTTTTGCATTTATGCTCTTTGTGTTACCAAGAAAATTGTTATTGTCAATTAAGTTTACTGAATCGTTTCAGGTAATATAAATTAAGAGTTATAAATTAATTTTGATTAGGAATATATCATCTTTATTTTATACTGTTTCAAAATTATTTTATTAACATATTAAGTGATCTTTTTTTTGGAAATCTCTATAAAATGATATTTGTTTTTTATTCTGCTATTTATTCATGTAATGTTCTGATATCAAACAAAATTAGATAATTTTATAAAGTACGCTTTCCCCAACAGAATACAAATATTATTTTTGTTTATTCAAAAGGAATGAAGGGGGACTTTGTTATTGTCATCTTAAGAAGTCAGCGCGACATAATAAATTCGGATGCCGCATCAAACAACAATAAAACATACGCAAGCGATTATAGCCCCATTCTAATAATATAAGGGTTTACCCGAGACCCTTACATACATAAACGAGCCGAGACAAGTCCCACGTATATCAATTTAATCTATCTTGTGCAAGTAAGATCCAAATAATCCAGAATGGATCGTGTTGCGCAGATTGTAGCTCCGGATGTTAACCACATAATTACTTTCGCTTATTACCGTTCAGCTAGATAATGACGGGCTTGAAGATTCAAGACAGAAACGCAGACGTTGATGATATCTTATGACCGGACTTTATATGTTAATATAATGACGTTATGAATAACAAAAATATTAACGTTCCATGTCAGATGAGTTTGCTACTTTGTTTGATATAATATTATATATAATTAATAAAGCGTGAACTAATATAACGCTTGTTAATATTAAGGGTTTACGTTGTAAGTTTTAGTGGGGGGTGGAAGTGAATCAGTTTATAAATGGCATTCCGGTTGGTTAAGCAGGCGGGTGGCAGGAGGCTATGCCCAGCCGACGACACGACCGCTAATTGAAACAACGACCGCTGCCCCAACATTACTTATTCATGAGAACTCCATATAGCAACGAAACGTGCTCAAAGCGATAAATCATTCAATTACATTTTTTTTTCATAAATAAACCTTCTATCGTGTCACATAAATACGGTTCGTGTTCAAATGACACGATTTTTTTTAAAGCATTAAGTTCAATTTGTATTTACATATTCGTTTACGTATACCTTTTTCTTATTTAATTTGCATCACGCTTTAGCAATAATTTTTCAAAAGCCATTTAAATGTAATGGCTGTACTTTATCGCTGGCATTTCAAGTGATTATATCAGTTACCGACGTGTTTGAAATAAATGGAACAAAAAAAGTCATAATCAGCGTTTAAGGAAAGTTATTTTAAGCGATTAATTTAATATTGTCGATATGTTAAATACGTCATTGTGCAGTCAAGAGCGTCGGGAGGACAAGTGGCAGTGAAGCAAGGTGTGGTGTCAGTAAGTGGCGCGTTGCATAATTTATTTATGTCGCGGCACGCTACCAACTCCCTTGTTGGGATAGTATAGATAGTTGTCAGAGATACCACGCTTCTCATTACAGTAGCTCGGCGAGGCGAACGCGGACATATTTAAATTTATTCACTTATCGTGTGAAACTTATTAATGGTTTTATTTTATTATTTACGAATATACAAATAAAACTACTTACATTAAATTGACAGACCTTGTTTAGCAAGAAAAAAAACCATTACAAATGTAATTTTGAAACAGACACTCGAGTCTTTGACCTAAAAATAACTAGTACACCGGTCGTATAGCATTTTATTCATTTTTTTATATGGTAGTTAGTAACAGGTTTATCGTCAGTTTCGCGATAGATACGATCGAAATAAAGCTATCGGATTTCCGTGAATTCAAACAGTGAAGTTATTCGAGGCATGGTTTAATCCGGGAGCATCACATCACATCGGATCAATCAGGAACGGCGTCGACGTGAACGGCGCTCGACGTTAGCTCGCGGCACTACTAAATGGAATTTCGCGACAGACCGCCCCGAGATTAATATTACACTGCGGAAAGCCGAACTAATGGAACTGTGATTGAATTAACATTTTCATTGCATTGCGGTTTGATATTCCTATCACATATTACCTATTAAATCTAATATCTAAAGATAATAAGTTTCCAATATACCTATTATATATAATGATAGTAATTTTACATATATCTATATAGTGTTTCTTTATTTAATGCACTACGGAACGGTAATTAAGTTAAGTCACGCAATCCATTTAAAAATATAATAGATAATTGAAGGTTGCTCGAGCAAATATGTTTTTGTCTGTTCTATTTTATATTCATATTTACTTCAGAATCCATAAAAACGTTACTGTACATTATTTCACATTTATTTATTTTATAATGGTAAAAAAACAAATACTTTTATATCCTGGCTTACTTTTATACCAAAAATAAATAAATAAAATAGAAACATAAAAACAAATCGTTAAAAATTCTATAATAAACATTAAATTATTTATTACACAGCACGCACAATGTATGGAAGATATGTAGTAAAATTGTGCAATAAAATATTACCGAACACACGGATATGAGTTACGTTCTTAAAATTCCCGATAAGGTAAAACGGGGTCGCAGGCAAACTGTAATATAAACCCGGGGCGTGGTATAAAAACATTCCGGGCTACCGTCTGTGGCGACTCGCCAGTTCAACAACACAATAAGGATGCGCCACTGTCGAAAGCAATCAAGTCCTGTTCACTTCACCGCAACCAATTTCATGGGAAGTACATTTGTGCTTTGTAGATTTATCTTTGTATTATTTATAATAAATATATTTTTCTTATATTACATCTCACTACAAATCAAATATTAGTGAAACGTTTCATATATGTGTAAAAGAAGTATACATCAGAAATGTACACATATAGTGGTTTTGTTATCGAAAACCGTTCGTCGTTTTTGTATTTGAACAAAATTAAAATAATAACATTGCAAAAAAAACAAAAATTGATACCGAAATATTCTCACCATTAAAATGGCAATATAACTTCGTAAACTGTCATCAAAATTGTTTTAGTGAGGCCCGCTCGTACCTGAATCGAATTTACTCGGGATTTATAAAAATAAATTTAAATCTTGTTTTCATTTACACTTTCCAATGTCATATTTTACGTGTCCGCTACCGTCTCGTTCAGTTTGAAATATGTTTTATATTTTTAAATTTTAACATCACAAATTTAAAATTGAATTATGATATCAAACAGCACACCAAATACAGTATAATAACAAAATATTCTTACACAAACACGTGTAAATAAAACAATGCTAGTATTAATTATTACATAACAACTGAGTGCTTACTTTAAGGTGCTATTTTAGCACTCCTTTGTATACTCACGGTAAATCATACTATACGAGCACTGCCATTAATGTACGCTTTTTTTTTTAAATCACTCGCATTTATTTATAAAAAGAACTTAAAAGCCTCTCCGGCTTTTTACGCTCGTATCGCATATAAATTATTCTTAGAAAGAGGAAAGATTTTTCGCTTTATTCCAACAACAGCAAAAGCAGAGGGAGGCAAATTGGATGGGATTGCGACATATCTTGGCTGGCAGCGAACCGTCGAAATGTGGGGGTAAACTGCTCGCATTCCGCCAAACACTCCGCTGGAATCGGGAATGTGAACCTATTTGATGCTTCTGTATACAAGGATACTTACAAGGGGAATATCACTCGAGCATTAAAGAATTTGTTCTACAGATTTTCAAAAAGAATTATGTCCTTCAATTTGAAAGGAAATAAATTGAGCGGTTTTGATTTTTCCTTTGAATTTGGGTTTAGTAGATAATATAATTACAAATATCTTTGCAACCACCGGCTTTTCAGTATCGATAACAATGTTTTCAGCCATTTGGAAATTATAAAATATATATTATGTATCACTTATATCACTAGGTTCAAACACTCTAACTCTAACAAACAAACTTACGAGCTACGTTTATGAAAGTTTGCGAATTTTTGGTAATAATATGAAGTGAAATTTTGTTTGGATGGAATATAATAGGTGGATAGACGATAGTGAGGTAATATCAGCCGCCGCCATGCTGAACTCTCAGCCATTTTATTTTAATATCGTGTCGGCTGCACGCTCTCTACTATCCACAATTCGCCTCATCCTATACAGCTTTATCCACTGCAATATTCAAGCGCATTCTGATTCACAAGCTCCAGTCATTCTTGCTTCTTTTACCGCAATCAAGTATTCACACAAAAACAAGTGTTTTCGTTTTAATTTAGCAACCAGAGTATTCAAAGATTACTTCAAAATTAAAAGAAGAAAATTAAAAATGTATCTTAAGAGTACATTAAGGTCATTTTTATTTTTTTTTATATTTATATATATTCAGTAACTTTATAATGATGATATATATCGTGTGTCGTATTTAACATGCTTCTTAGTTAAAACGGAACTCGTTGACAGGCAGAATGGCAGTTTATGTTTTCATGCATTTGGCGTGAAAGCAAAGCTCGGAAGAAGAATGCCGATGGCATACCGATTTAGTATTGCTGCATTTAGATGTATGAGATCACTAACAACATTACATTAACGTCAGACACGATACGATACACTTCAAACAAAGCATTCGTTTTATATTTGATTTCTATAAGTCTTTTAGATAGTCGGTACTTTCACATTTGACATGAAATTTACATTAAATTTGACACGGTAATTCTATGTTAATGTAGAACTGAACAATATTAAACCATCGTCAAAACGAATTCGATATTTGTGTTTCAAGAACCAATTACTTATCTTTGTGATGGTTTATAAATTTGATAAGATATTTTGATGAAACTTACATGTGAATTGACATTGCTGGTTGCGTGGTTGCGGGTAGCATCGCCTGCAAGAGCAGCCAACGGTAACCTTGGCTTCGTGGACAGCGCGTTAGTACGAGGTGACGAAGCGGTTTTTATTGCAGCCTGGTGATAAAAGGAATAAAATATTTTATATATATAAAAATAAATATCAAGGGCACTAAAGACATACAATCAGACCGTTTCTATATTAACTGTAAAATATAACGCAAAGAAATAAAAAAAAATATTTAAAATAAAATTTTTACATATTAATCATTTACATTCAATATAAATTTCGTTGTTTTACGTTTGATTTAATATTTACAATGTTAATGGCTTCTACAAACGTAATTCCATTCGTATACCGTGTTATTATGAACGTACAAATAGTTAAGTATAAAGAATAAAAGCGAACAGATTATATATTGATAATTATATTAAATATTTCATTAAAATTTCATTTCGTTATTAATTAAAAGCATCGAATAATACAGCGGCATAAAGTAATATTTCATTTTAATAGGCTGGGAAGCTTTTTAAAATGTTTGGCAACTCAAAATGAATATGCATATAGCCGTGTCCCGTTATTGATGGCTAGTATAGAAATTGTTAATAGGTTATAGGTTGATAATATTAAAAGATATTAAACTGGCGGGTACAGAATACATACGAATGAGTTACTAAAAGAAATGTTTCTTTAAGAAATGTTAATAGAAAAATACTTTATTATTACGAGTCAAAGTACTATGACAAAGGTATTTTGAATATGTTTATCCAAGTATTTCTCCCACGGGATAACAAAACGTCGACAGAAAATAGCTCGACTAACTTCTGCGAATCAATGATAACTTTTTATGAGACTGAAATGAATTGTGTATGAAATCTCCCGAAGTTGCGATTTACGAATAACTTTTAATAAATTTCTATAATATTATGTTTTAATATTAAATAATGTACAGCTATATTCATAAATTAAAACTTCGAGAATACATAAAATAAAATTCATTGACGATAGGGCAGGATCATAAACTGAGGTTTTCATACCTAAAACGCTTTATTCAATACGGCTTATATTATCTGTTTGTGCATTTATTAAATCTTTGGTAAGAGATTTTATACGACATTGTTGTGATGTAACATTTTTTGATAATTTGGTATTAATTCTGTACGGACGAGGCTAAATAGTGGTTTTCATATTAACCATCTATACACTATGAAATCAGAGTAAGTGGAACTTTGTCAGTAACATTAAATTGCTATTAAAGACATTATCCAGATAATTTCATAGATAAGACAATCCGATTGTGTTTGAATAAAGATATTCCAAGTTAATAGTTATTGTATTTATTTATTGTAATAGCCATTACCAGGTACAATTCTTGACGTTGTCGTCTGGATACTTATCTAAACAATACAAGTTAGATTTCACTAATAACATAATACAAGCACACATGTTTTAATAATATAGGGTTTTCCATTAAGGGCGCTTGATCGTGCAGAACTTCCATCGTAGCGTGTGCTGTGTGGCACGTAGCGCCGTCCTGTTGAAACCACATGTTGTCCAGATCCATATTCTCGATTTCAGGCCAAAAGAAGTTGGTTATCATCGACCGGTATCGCTCACCATTGACGGTGACGGCCACACCATTATCGTTTTCGAAAAAATACGGACCAATCACGCCTCCGGCCCAAAATCCGCACCAAACAGTCACTTTCTGCGGGCGCATTGCCACTTGGTGAACCTCGTGTGGATTGGTCTCGTCCCAAATACGGCAATTTTGCTTGTTGACATAGCCATTCATCCAAAAATGCGCCTCGTCGCTGAAGATGATTTTTTTGCCAAAATCGGCGTCAACTTCCAACTGCTCTAATGCCCAGTCAGCGAACACACGGCGCTGTCTATGGTCATTAACCTTGAGCTCTTGGGTCAGCTGAATCTTGTACGGGTGCAGGCTCAAGTCACAACGCAAAATTCGCCAAGTTGTCGTCTGCGAAAGGCCGAGTTCCTGTGCGCGACGCGGAATTGACTGCCGCGGGTTTTCGAGGACACTGTCGCGCACAGCGGCGATATTCTCGGCAGATCTCGCGTTACGTTGACGCACGGGAACCGGCTGATTGTTAACTGACCCGGTTGACTCGAATTTGTCCACCAATCGACGGATAGTCGACTCGGCAGGACGATCATCGCGACCGTAAAACGGGCGAAGTGCGCGGAACGTTGCTCGAACTGAAGACCCATTTTCATAAAACAATTTTATGATTTGCACGTGCTGCTCGACACTGTAACCTGCCATGGTGGTTTGGGAGGACGGAATGAATATAACACACTGCATTTGACAGCTGTCACTCAAACAACATGGCCGCAATCAGCTGTCAAAGTTCAAGCGTCCCTATTGGAAAACCCCTTACATGTAGTTTAGAGTGATGGTGAAAGCGTAGCTCTCGCTCAAATGACATATAAAGAGATGTTATTTAATCAAGTCAAGACAAAACGAAAAGACTTTTACTTAAAGCCTTCCATTACGCTGTCAAGAGTCGAGTCTAAATGGAACGTAATGGTATGTTCGGAGACGGCGTTCAATAATTAGCATCGGTCAATAACTCAGTGGGCTGCGAGGTAATCACCCGACCGGCTCCTACGTAGTACGTGGCACACGGTGTCACACCTCGCCGAGGACTGTTATTTACTCTAATTGCTTCACTGACAACAAATTAATCACCGATGTGACAGCCCTGATATTAATATTATGAAATAATGACCTCTTAATACACTGTTACACCCAATTTGTTACCATCTAATTAGCATAATTTTATAATTCCAATGTTTAAACTGGCATTTTATAGTCAGACGTGTGGATAAAATACTATACGCTATAAGATAATATTAAATGTTGATTCCATAAGAATCATAATAAACCGTCTTAGGCATTACTGATAAAAATAAATATTGATTTTAATAGGCAATTTAAAAGTAATAATTAGGTGTGCTGAGGCACAATAAGTGTTTTTATGAATATACCAGAATAAATAAATAGTCTATGAGCTAAATATTGAGGATGATAAATTATATGATTATAGAGTATAAATTTTATGATCTAAAGACGAGGCAATCACTTTGAACGGTTCATAAAATAACTTCGAACTGTTTTTGTTGATATGTATATCCAACTACTCTTAGGCTAATCCCTACCAAACTAAGAATCCGGAACAGAACCTGACATCCTTACCAAATTTAATTTGGATATTAATCTAATGCAGCCGCGGGGCTGAACTGAACTTCAATTTGCCAGAGGTGTTTAATTAACAGCGACACGGCAGGTCATTAATTAAGTCATCAGACAAGCGGCCGTGGGTTAGTACGCCGGATTAGATACTGAACTGTATGGTAATGAACGATTATGGTCCTCAGCTCACTACAGCACATAATTAACTTATCAAGAGAAATGCTTCACTCCCCCTATAACTAGGATATAAGAGGCTTTAGTTTCGGATTACAATTTTCAAGCAAAGACCACTGAATAGAAATGTATACTTTCTTTTAAAGTGAAATACAATAGATATCTTAACAAAAGAAACTAAAGTAAGCAACCGTTACATAATAGCTTATTTGAGAAAAAAAAACGATTATTAAAATAGTGAACAAGTTTTGTTTGTAATAATACAGTAAAATGAAAAAAAGATTATTGAAGTAAAACTATTCTATTGTTACTACAATATTTATTATTGTATTGTGTATCTAAACGTAATAAAATCTATTTGTCCATGTAACATTTGGCCTTTAATAATATAAACACTTAATGATTACACCATACTATCATTGACACACAAATGTATTTAATATTAAATTAGATAAAAAAAATAAACACAGCATAATTTCATTATAAACAACATTATTATTAAAACTAATAAAAGATTTAATTGCCGTCATGTCAAATAAACAAATAAAATCTGTTGAATTCAATGTAATAAATCCAACGATTGTTGATTAATTACTTTTAAAATTGCTGTAATTTTTATATCGGAAAAGGGATTTAAAACAGGGGAATTAAATAAGGGCTCTAATTGGAATATTTTTATAAAATGGTTTCAGTAGGACAGTTGCGTGTCGTCGAGCGATTATGTCGCCACCTATGCCGCCCCGTGTGGGCGGAAGAACCCTATTTCAACTATTACCCTTGTAAACATTGAAGTGATACGATACAATCTATGTAGATATTTTTATTTGTGTATTCCCTAACACGAAAACATATTTCATTTAAATTATAACAATCAATAATTTGAATTTTAGTCATGTTTCTTTTACCCTATAACGAAATATATGTCAACAACGTTATAACGCCGACAATAATAAAACTATAATTGTTTTCAATCGGTCAAAATAAATAGTTTTTAAAATTCTGACTAATGATTGCTGTCTCTTTTCCTTGGACAATGCCTTTCACATGTCACGTGTTTGATTTTTCTTGGTGTTTGTTTTTAGGGTTCGAATTGATAATAATAGCAGGTACTAAAAGTATCGTTAGTGATCATTCAGGTTTAAAACTAATTCAAAAGTTGAAATACTCAATACTTTTAAAATCAACTAGCATAAACATATTTGTTTTTCATTGCTACAGTTTATTATTGGTATAACTTAGACCTTAAGAGATAACTTTAATATGAGAAGGTTATATTAGAAATAGACATAGAAGTCTTGGTACAGTTTCATGTAAAATTATTTATCAGATCGAAGATTCTTCCTCTAATGTCATGTCGTAAATATATTTTTACTTTACTAGCATAACTTAATAGTATTATTAGCATGTTGTACGGATGCTCATACAGAATATAAATAAATAATTAAGCATTGTAATGTGAAATCCTAAAGATTCAACAATGTTAACGTGCATAGCATTAAACAAGTCATTAAATCACAACGCCGGTGAACTTAATTCGGCACTAGTTCGACATACCGATTGTAAAATGAGGTCGTGATTAACATTCTTTGAAACTAACCGAGTTAATTCCTCTGAGGCCGTAAGGCAAAGTTCGAGACGGGAATATTGATTTAAATGAATTACGTTACTTCCACTTACTTACTAATGTTTCTAGTGTAAGCATATTAATAGAAACAGGTAAGCATAAATCTGTACTTACTGCAAATAAATTACCATAGTATAAACACTATTTGATTTTTTAATTGTTTATAAGAGCATAATTCTCTACGAAGTATTTTTTGTATAGCAGTAATTCAAAGCAAAACAAAAATTAAGAAAAAAAAAACAAAGCTAAGTAATGCATATCAGAATATGGGTTACGGACGTATTAGTTTGATCTTATGGAAAAAAAGAGTTCAATATATTCAATTAAGAATTGTTATACAGTATTCAGAACATGTTTATACCTTTGTGGGAAAATATCAAATACAGCCGAATATTCGACTACGCAAACTTTGCCAAATCTATTTCCGTATAATCAATCTTGATACATATATTTGTATTGTCATTGAATTGAAAGGATACGAGCGGTCTGAACTTCATAACTACTACTAAGTTGAGAGTAAACATTTACTTTAAGGTTGACGTATGGCTCTGTTAATAGTGAGATGTATTACTAATGTTTATATAATGTCAGACACCGAATGCTAATGTGCGCTAATATCCACTTCACGAGCGATAATTGATGTACAAGTATTGTCAGTACAGTTATTGTTTTTATAATATGATTTCTAGCATAGTTGAGTGTATAGGTTTTACATATTGCATCGTACTTGTTTTCAACAGAAACAAATGCTTCGTTTACCTATACCTATTAACGATGTGCATTCAATGAGCTAATGCTATTAGTTCCAATTAGGAGCTACGTTGTTTTCTTCAAACATTAAGTCTTAACAAGATACATAACTTGAAAAACGATAAAAATATTTTTTGTAATATTTTATTCTGTTTTTAGGCGAAATATCGAATATGTCGAAAATATGTTTAACTAAATTAAACACGAAATACAAAATGGGTTCTATGGAAATAAACGTTATATTTTTAAAACATAAATTATGTTAATTAATTTTGTGTCCTGTCTCATTTCATTATATTAAGAGTAATGTTTCATTTTGTAAGACAATATATGAATTCAATAAACCCTTCAAAAACACGTCCACCCGTAGACAAGTTTATTTAAAAGTATTTCATTAATTATCATTTTAGTCTACCCAATAATAAGGACTGTGAATAAAATATCAAAAAATATAAATTTTTAATCAAACTATATTCCG
Organism: Danaus plexippus; assembly: GCF_018135715.1. Classification (NCBI taxonomy): domain Eukaryota; kingdom Metazoa; phylum Arthropoda; class Insecta; order Lepidoptera; family Nymphalidae; genus Danaus; species Danaus plexippus. The sequence continues at coordinate 4,217,916 of NW_026869849.1, read as the reverse complement.
TAATTTAATGTGCATAATCACAGGTCACGGCTCGTTTAACAAACATTATTACCCGAGGTGTTACAGAACGTCCTTTGTATATATTATTTAAGGGACATATGTTTGTCAATGAGGTGGCAGAGAGGACAAAAAGCCTTCACTTCCTCGTGCAACTAAGCTAACCAAACTTTATTAATTCCAATCAACCGAGCATTCAAGTTTCGTATTCTATTACGTTCATAGAAATACCAACGGGTAACAGGAAATTAAAGGAATTTTAATGGTTGATTTATTAGAATGTTTAAAATTATCCTTAAATGGTAACGAAATAACATTATTATAAATAGAATATTAGAATTCCAAGTGTCAAATTTTATAAAATATATGCAATTTTAAAATTGAACATACTTTATTATTCTTAAATCTCTTAGGATTATTAGTGAAGTGCGCATACTGACTACTAGTTTTTCTGTGTATCAGTTGTATGACAAATAGAATATTAAATGACATCAAGCAAAAAGCCATTCATATCACGAACAACTAAACTCGATGATACTTTCATAGTTGGACTACAAATTGCATAGCTGTTGCTCAAATAAACCGTGAATTTTAAATGTAAATAGGTACTAACGTACAAAACTTTCCCCTATGCGCTGAGGACAAAGCAATTTTTCTGCAATATTCTTGAAGTAAGCAGCGGCCGTGCAGTCGTGTGGGTTGCTCTTAAAAGCTTGTTCGGATTTAGTATTTTTGCAAGCGTAAGCTAGGGCTTACATAATAGCGCTCTTGAAAATAAGGCTTATAGTAATAACATTTTATATACAAGATTTTTATACATAGAAAGTATTACATCGTGGCTTGGAATTGATGATTAATAAAATACAAATTTTCTTTTGTATACTTTCAAAGTGCTAAATATTAAGTTATGGATAATATACTTTTATTATATTACATAAATTGCACGGTTTGAACGCAGGTATACATATATTTGACATTTAACAATGATTTGACAATTTGATAATATGTGACACAACAAAAAATTTAATGAGATACTTGTAGATAACAGACAATGGTTCTGCAGAAGAAAATACGTTTATCTATTATTATTTTTTCACTTAAATTTATCATTATTTCCTTTAAAGTTACCACAACATTTTTTTATATATCTTTTATGATGTATAATTTTCTGATCATTTAAGTTTTTATACGATAGTCGTTATTTATATCCAATATAAAACGTATTATTATAAAGGTCGATAGTAAAAAACAATGTTTAGACTTGTTTTTGTAATATACCACACTATTATGAATATAATATTCTGGCTATATTTAAAACCAGTTGTTGACAGGGGGTAAATTAAAAAAGTGCTGGAGTGAGCGGTAATAAAAACGGAAGAAAGAGGTTTAAAGTTTTCCCAGGTAAGTATTTATGTCACGGTGTGCTAACATTAAGCTCCAGGGAACACTGCAAGGGGATGGGTCAGAGGGGTGTCTAGGGGCGTCGAGACACTCGGTCGCTGCTCCGAGTCGTCGTGGCTCGTCTTCTAAAGCGACAGCTATTGATTTTGTACAAGCATATACTGTAGCATGAAGCTAGTATACGCTTGTTACGCTCACTACAACAGCTTTGACAGGTATTGCCAAGTGGTAGCTTTGACTACAGCATCCCGAACAGGGAGTTGATCACCGCTTTAACAACGTAAAAGCATTGCTATGCGATTAACGTAGCTTAGTTAATTCCTCTGCTAAAAGCTTGGGAAACGCATCAAAAACATTTTAAGTTTATTTTATATTAAATATATTATTCTCATAATTTTTGTTTTCTCATAGTAAATATCTTTAAATGAAATGTAATGTTTATATAGCCATCTAGGACGAGTTCACTGACAGCTTTCAAATTATGCCTTTATCAATAAAATCCACAAACTAAACATAGTGTTCATTTAATACATTAGGTTTAACTTACTAATAATAATTTAAACGTAGATTAATGTAGAGATATAAAATTTTCATTACACCTTTCGTAAGTTCCATTAAAGTATCCTGTTAAATTCTTAAGTGAGGCTTATAAAGCCAAAAATGCTCTTCAAGTTGATTAAGTGGTATAAATATTCAAGTAGCGTAATCATATAAGAGTGTGGAACAATGACATTCTAAATTTCTGTTTGAACTAAATAAGATTCATGATTCGAAACTGGACACTGAGGTTGTCGTGGGAAAATAATTAGCCTCGAAGTTATCGTCTTTGTAGTTAGCCGCTTTACGGGCTTCAGATGACATGACCGTAGTCGTCAACGTAATCCTTTATTTTACAACCGCTTAGCCGAACGATAACAACAATGTTGATATTAGTGTTAGATACACTTTTATATAGATTATAAGAAGTGGTTATATATATTTTTTAATTCATATAAAACGCAATTATAACAATAGACCGTGTTTATCGCTTTGCATTTAGGTGACTGCGTAAATATCACTTTCCTTTTTTAAATACGTAATACATTAAAAAATAAAAAAATTCCAATATCTTAACCGTAATTTCGCATAATTAAATTAAATACTGAGAGATAAGGAACTTGCTAGAACAAAAACTTTAAAGTTCAACAAAGGATGTCTGGAGGTGTGGCGGCAATTTGTTCCGTATTTTATATTTTTTTGCAACATAGGATTTCAACAATTATGAAGAAACCTCACATTTATTTACCATATGTTGTTGATCCGTGGTCATAACGTTAACAAAAAACCTGTTTTCTGTAGAAAATTTGCCTACGGCTATTGTAAATGAAAATTGCATAAACGTTGCACACCGCATGTGGTGAATTAAATAGGAGCAACGGAACCTGTTTACGTTTGTAATATAACAGAGTACACCTTGAACAGCCAACAAACAGAAAACCCAACATTATATTATACGTTATAGAATGATAACGAGAATTATAGTTTTAATCAGCGTTGAATAGAATTCAATTACAGAATATTCTTGGATCGACTTTTGAGGACGGAGCGATAAATGAGCACAAACGAGCGAAAGCCACTTATACCAAATTTACACTTAGTGGGAGACCGCGAATGAACTTTACTATAGTGAGTCTTGTAGCATAACTGCCAGCTGCTTATTACACAATAAATTGAAGTTGATCTATTTGAAGTAACGCTTTTACTTAGTTTTCATCTCTTAGATCCGTAAATACATCGGGGTTCACTTATTGGGTCAATGCACTTCCGAGACAATGTCCGAGGCGATTACATAGCTACTTTTTGTACTGGAATAACAATATAAACAATTGCAAATACGTACATTATTAAGTGATAACGGACAATATGTTATATTAATAGACTATTTAAATCTATCTTAATTAGTATTGTAATGCCATTTGATTTATCATATTACATATGTGGTCAACGATTTAACTCCTATTGACAACCACTAACAACGTACGTCTCTAAAGAAATAAATAAAAGATCACAATTTAAACTGTAAATAAAACGTCTTAGCTGGGTCTGGTAATGTGAAGATATACTTCATGACGTTTTAAGATTGCAATTGTTTAGTTTTCGTGACTGGTGGCTATCCAAAACTAATGTATGAGTTAGTTAGTTGGTTTACCTCAAGATCCTCATAGGTGCGAAATGCCATTATGGCGAAACCATCAATGATGTCCTCCTCTCCGAGGGGCTCCCTCGACTTTTTCCTCCTGGCTGGAGGACGAGGTGGCTTTTCTCTCGCCGGAGACTCGTCCTCACCGCTGTCCCCATCCTTAACTTTACTCTCTCGCTGTGCTTGCATGCGCTGTGCCCGCTCCCTTCGCCTATTTCTCTGATTGCGCTGCTTTACTTCGTTTTCCATCGTTCGCACATTATTCGAAACACCCGACCACCGTGTTTCACTACACTAAAGTCCGCACTACACTTTTATCACACATGGTAAACCCTTGTTTCTATGCCGAAAAAATCGACTAAATACAAATCTTGCACTCAGAAAAAGACACTAGCTGTTTCCAATGGCGGATCATACACCGTTGCCGCATTGCAAGTAAAATGGCCGCGTAGCACTTGACGGGCTGACTTCTTTCACTTTTACGTAAACGGAGGCATAATTACACTTACACTAAGATATACTACATTACATTTTAACAAGAACTAAGACAATTAAACAATAAATAAGTTTTATACATAATTCTCCGTGTTCAGAATCAGTCAATAGTCAATACAATGAAAGGTGTTGCACGACGCCAACGCTACGTTGCGGTCGCGATGGGGAACTAAAGCAGTACTACCAACCTAAACACACACATTCCGCGATATCGGGCGTCATTGGCAATGTGGCGATGAGATTTACTCTTTCTACTTATATTCTGTCTCTTTCCTTAACGTAAAATGTGATACTGCATTCGTGACCTATTTTAATATTCTCAGTGGTAAGATTATAATATTATTAAACAAATATCTTGTTTCTGCTTTGAAGTATAACATAAGTCCATGAAAAAATATAATATAAATATAATGTTCAAATTTGTACCATTTTCTCAACTCAAAACCATTATTTTCATTATGTTGGACATTTTAATGTCTTTGTTATGTCCAATAGTTTTCAATTTTACATACAGAGTGCGCTAGTAGTATAAAACTAGTAAACCGAACAGCGCTCGGTGTGAAGTTCTTGCGTTTACAATGTTGACATTTTGTTAAGTTGCGTTCCAATTATTAAAATATAAAATTGAAAGATTTCTTCCAAGTAGCAACCAAAGATTCATCAAATCTAAATGTACTTTTATGTGAGTTTATTTTATATGGAAGTTATAACAATGAAATTGATTTAAAACATGAGCATTTCTTTGTTATGAATCATATTTAGCAAAATCTGTATATAGTATTTCTCCAAATTAAGGATATATGCAACTGATAATATTGAGAGTCATTTTACGTATAATGATTAATAAACAAATGTATTTGAAAAGTTTATGAAAATATAATCTTTTTTTATTGCAAAAAATGAATTCATAGAACTAGTAATATACTATATTTGTTTAAACTAGAGTCCTAATTGTTATTTTAATAAATAAATTGTGAAATTGCTGAAGTAAAAAGTAATTTCGAAACCTCAAATATAGCTTTCTTAACTTTCAAGTTGAGCTATTGTTTTGATTAAATTTGAATTTTTAGTTGTAGAAATAAGTCTACCAACATTAAAATAATATATTCTAACAATTTTATTTTCATATCTTATAAAATATGAACAACTAGACATTATATATTATATTGTGTTATATATGTATTTGGTTTTTGTTTAAGTATTTCATTAAATTGCTGTGTTATTAAGGTAATGTATCTCCATACGTAATCTCCTGATGTTACAAACTGATCAGTTGTGATTATAATAATTATGAATAATTTATGACAATGTTGTCAAATTAATTATGTTGATAAGAGTGAGCAATCACGATGGGTGGAGCTTTGTATTTCAGTTCATCGCTTTGGATCATATAGTTTACTTGTGTTTCTAAGATTCTATCGACTTGAAAAAGATCAGAATTAAAAAAAGTGGCGGGAGCTCGTTATTTAAAGAAGATTTTTTTCTATCATAAATGTTAGTGAAGTGCTTAAAACATTTGTTTATTTTTTAATATTTATGCTTATTGAAATTAAATTAAATAAAGTTATGCCTGTCTAATTTTATAAATTTAATTACTTAATTATTTATTTTTATTGAAATTATTTCAATATTTAAACATTCAAAATGTGTCTTAAAATATTGACGTTTTCGTATTTATTTGTTCTTAAACGAATAGCACGAAGTTATAACACATGTGGCAGTATACTTAAACTTTTATTATTTCAACAACTTACTAACCATAACGCCTCGTGTACACGAAAGGGTCTGCATGGAATAGGTGTTCTTGGATTATATATTATTTTATAGTGTTCTTCAAACATACGCGCCCCTTCTCTACAAAATTGATTAGCAAGGGTTCGCGTGAATTGATTTCAGGGATTACCATTTTTATTGCCCCTTATAACTTTAATAAAAATGCAATATTATTTTAATGATATTTTGCTACTTCGAAATTTGTCGACTTCGCTGAGTATTTTTGTTTACATATTATTTATAATAGAGCTGAAGTATCGAGTGGTATTATGTGTTTAATGTTTTATTTATATAAATAAGTAAAGGTCAAATGAAGAATGAAAGAAAGATTAAAGGTATTCTTGAGACAATTATATACTTCGCTTATTATGTAACGTATAATTTAAAACACAAATGTCATTAATAATTATTTTGAATTTTTCTATGTCTGAATAATCGGATCTATATAATTAGGACCTCTACCAAACGCCAATGATGTTTGATGGATTACAATCGTTCAGATTAGTTATCTTTGTAATACTTCAAGCCGATGTAAGATTTACATTATAGCGTAATATTAAATACATACATTTAAATAAAGGTAAAGATAAAATTGACGTTAAAATATTAATTACAAATAGAAATAACGAGTACGTAATTTGACTTTATTTCACTTTACATCGTAAAAAAAAAGAATTCAAACTTTTTAAAGAAGACAGTATAACGGAAATAAAATTTTATGTTAAATATAATAAGACGTATGTGTGCTTAACTAGTTATTTTACAATGCATTTTAAACCATTTGGGAGTTTAAAGACAACTGAAACAATTTTTTCGGATTTCCTAGGCGATTTCAATTATTTTAACTACATATTTCCGACGTTTCGTTTACTTTGGTGCAACCGTGATCACGGCCAGACGAGATGTGAAATTTAATTATATTGAAAATTTTTTTTGATTGCCAATGTAAACAATTTATATTAATTGAATGTTTTTTGGATCTGTGCACAGATTATCAACAATGAAGGAAGCTAATGTGAATCGTGCGATCATATTCGCTAGTTTGGTTGGTATATTGGTATCCACTTACGCCATGTACGTGGAGCTGGTGGCAGATTTGAAGCCAGGATACAAAGCTTTGTGCGACATATCTGAACACGCTAGTTGTTCCAAAGTATTAACATCCAAGTGAGTGTTCAAGTATCCAAGTGATTTATATAATATCAAATTATTAACGAAATGTTTTCAATATTTAACACAAAATGTACCTATGTATAATATTTACACAACTTACAAATTATTTATACGAATCAATATATTTATTATTCACGTATGTTAAATAATGTTATGAAGTTATCGTAGAGTGATTATTAAAATAAACAAGAGCATAAAAAATACCTACAGCGAAGCGTGTTTTTTTTTTAAGAAACAGGGACTGACAATGGCTTTTTTGTCGTAGGTACGCCAAGGGTCTGGGCCTCGTGTCGCAGGACTCACTGTTCAAAGTGCCTAATTGTGTATATGGGATTATCTTCTTTTGTATTATAATTTTTTTGAGTAAGTCCATAATTTTATTATTTCTACGATATAAAATTTACTAAGCGATACCACTTTTAGATGAATGGTATTCGTAACTTGATTACGCTTTATAGGATTAATTATTAAAGTTGAAAACGATGTTTAACTTTGTATAGGATTTCACTAAAACTTTGTCCATAAATTTATTATTATAATGAACTATGTAATTAATTATAAACAGAATATTTTACTAACTATTAAATTTATAAGAACATTACCAAAAAAGTTATTCTAAACAAAATTTTATTTTAACATATTTTTTTTTTTCATTGAATTACGCCCGAATTTTATCGGTATTTTCGTAAACGTCGCCGCCATATTTGTCGTTTTATGTTGTTAAATGACTTGTCAATAACTCACTTACTTAATACTTGAAGGGAATTCTCAAACATCTCATGATTTATTAATATTGTTGTTTTAAAACATCTGCCTGAGACCGCTTTAGCTCGTAAATTGTTGACTTACATTATTTTAAAAATTTCTCATTTATTTTTTACATAAAAAATGTTTGTAATCATCGCCTTTCGCATATATCAAAAGTTTTACGTTTTCTAAAATCCCATTTAACAGTGAATAATTATCTTTTTAAAGCAGACGCTGTAATTAGTAATATGAATCAGTATGCTCATCCTTAGTTCCCAGCGACACGCTAAATGAGAATCGTTGGCAGGGTTATTCGTAAATCTTAGGTTATTGTATGAGAAACGAGAAACGCATCGTATGTAGTGTAAGGTTGCAAACTTGTATTAAGCATACTGACTAAGAAATAAGATTTATATAAGGGGAACAATATAACAATTTCGGCATCTACTATTTAGTAAGTTTGAATATGTTTTCATTTGCTTTGATTCTAGCTTCTGTAAGCAACGCTAGTCAAAAATTACTTCTCCCTATGTTTATTTTAACGACTTTTTTTACAATTTTTTATATCAATACCTCATTGTATTTATACAATATGAAGGAATACATTTAATGACACTAACACCAACACTTAAAACTTCACCCCATTGAACCCCCATCCTAGTAGGCATTTAACTTTGAAAAAGAACTTTAACATACATGTACTAGTTTTTGCCCGCGACTACGTCTGCGTTAGTTTCAGAATTAGAAAAGTTTAGCTAAGAAGACAGTAGATTAGATGAAGAACAGTAAGAACGACTTCCGATTACAGTTTTTAAATATAATAATACGATAAGAATAATACACAAATGCTGTGAAATTCGATCTATTATGGGAAAATTCCTTTTAGATTAGTTCTCGTGATTCAGACATCATGGGGGAGAAATTGGTAAAGCGAATCTCACTATATTTGGTAGTTCACGTTGTTAAAGTTTACAGTTGGGATGAATTCAAATTGAATTGTACATTGAGCTATGAAAGGGAAAATCGTTTTGAATAACAAGAAGATCGAGCGCCGTTTCGTTATTCGATCATGAGTCGTTAAATTATGGAGTAGGAAAGCAATACTTTTTACACGTTTAAATGAAACTAAGTTTATCGGATACTGCGCGTTTTATATATATATACATATATTATTTTATCTCTACATGTTTTTCAAGGTTGTTAAAAAGTGACAGAAATGTAGGCAACGTGTCTTAATAAAATAATAAAAAAACGCATAGTATCCGAAAAACTTAATTTCGTTTAATTTAATTTTTTTCCTCTTGATAAATTGTTATATCATCCAATTAAAAGTGAATTAATATTGGTATAGAAGATTCGGTTTTATGTTTAAAATTTTTCACTTTAAAATTTTAAACACAGTTTTTTCGTATAATATTGTGTTTTTGAGTTTTGAACTAGTTAAGGTTATGCTAAGACTTTCGTGTAATAGTTTTGTGAAGTAAATGAAAAATCTAAATGTAATAACTCTCTCTAAACCCTCCAGATAAAGAACAACTATCAGTTAAAAATGATTTTCATATAAGTTTAGTATCTTTACGGACTAATGTAGTAAGCTTTAAATCTGATTGAATATAATAACATAAATTATTAAATTCTCCATATTACTTCATTTCAAAAGTAACTCAGAGCTGTTGTAAAATAGAACGCGTATAAAATTTACAAATAAGTAATAATTTATATGAACAGTTATTTGATACTCGAGTATTCCACAGCCAGTTCTCATTTCACTCCGATCTACAGAGGCACGACTTTAAACCAATAAAAGCTATTTGAATATATTAAGAAGAGATTGCGTGAGCATTTATTGCTTGCTAAATTGTAAACGCCACGAAATACGGTCGTAAACGTTTGTTTTATTTTGTGTAGTTACCCTTAAAACAAGTCGGTTTAAAAACCTTCTCATATTTGATTGAAAAACCGTAAACCGTGTATGGTTTACGCGTTTAAGATTTTTTTTAAATATGTGAGTTATCATTTTCCAACTGCTTTATGTTCTTTGAATATACATTTTATTAATTTTGATGATGTTTGCAATTTTTTACATCCCATTAACTGAGAAGGTTTTTATGTTAAAAGTCAGTTTTTTTTTTTGTAGGAAAACTGATCGTCGATTTGACATTTCTTTGTTTTTACTAAACTTGACGTACGGCTGACGGAAAGGCAATTTAAGAATCGATGTTGGTACACAACGATATTTAAAGAAACAATTTCGGAACACATTGAATTAAAACATCGTTGCATTAGCATAAATTACTCTCGTAATACCGTTTCAATAACTTCTGTATATGTACATACATCTCACTCAAAAGTCACATGTTTCTGTCTTGTTATACATTTAAAAAATACATTCACAATTAACAATTCTAATTGCCATGTCCTTAACCGTTGTAATTTGTTTTGCTAACATCTTCGTTTTAAATTTACATCGTAATAAAAGTCAATGGATGCCATATGAGACGTCAAATTGATTCTGTCTTTGCCAACGTTTCCGACTGTACGGAATTGAGACTTCCAACCTGTCTCAGGCATTGGAATGTAACATTTTTTCATTTTTCTATTCTCGGTTAATTAATATTACTAGCTTTAAGCACGCAATGTGTAAACTATTATAGTTTTAATTATAGTAATCATGAGTTAACGGCAAGTTGTATATTTTTTTTACTAACGTAAGCTGACACTGTATACGCGGCATTAAAAGGCTGGCTTTTTTAAAAGTGTATTATTTAAAAAAATCGTTTTGATACCACGTACCTTATAACAAATAATAATTTTTTTTTATTAATAAAATTCTGTGATATAAAAAAAATTATAAGTATGTATATTTTTTTATCCCTTTTTCAGGTACATTCAACAAGATTTCTGTTGTAAGACTCCTACTGTGTCTATCTGCGGTCTCGCTGCTAACTTGCGTCTATTTAGCTTACCTTTTGATTTTCGTATTGCGTGATTTCTGCATTGTTTGTGTTTCCACTTACTTTATCAATGCTGCAATCGCATTTTTTCTGAACAAAAAACACGCTTTATTGTGCGCTAAAAAAAGTATTTAAACTTGTTGATTGATTTTATTAATGCATGTACTATTCTGAATGGTCTCAGAAACATTCCCGTGTATTTAGAATATACTTGTAACGCCATCTACACTAATTCATACAAATACTCATTTTGTAACAGTGACATCTTCTGATAATACTTAACATTGTTCAATACCTCCATTACGCAAAAGATGGCGCTGGCCGTATATAAACAATTTTAACACAAATTATTACCCTTAAAAATTATTTAATTTTGTTAAAAGTTGTGTTACAAGTTGAGTATTCGTTAAAAACAGTAATATAAAATATATTATACGTGTGTATTTTATTCCAATATACATATTTATCAAATTAAAAAACCTGTTTTATCTAAAATCCTTACGGAACAAATGGCCTAAAATTATTTAGTACTAGTACTGACTGGGACAGAACACTAACAGGAAAGCCGTCGACAATAAATGTTCGGTAAATATCCTTTGTGTTATCAATTTGTCGTAATCGCTGATTGTACTGAACATGTGCAAAAACGGTGACTATTATCCCATGTACAGTGACACACACAGATTTCCTTGTTAAGTTTTATTGCGTTGTATCGCGAACGTGATCGCCATATCGGTCGACGCCGACGCACCGAACTGCCGATCCTTCTTTGATTACACTTCGTGACGTTATTGTGCACACGGCCTGAAGTTCTGACTTGTGATTACCCTAGCAATATATACTAACACCAACTCTGTGCTCGCAGCACAGCATGGATATGTGCGAGCACAGTCATATTATTTAATTAATATATAATTCATTAATTTCTCTTACAAAAATGAATTTCGTATATCAAACTAATAAAAGTAAGTACGTTTTATATTTGGGAACACGGTGTGGGCAATTAATGAGTATATTGAAAGTTACAAAAAAAACTACCTTCCTTACCTTAACTTTAAAATTCAGTTTAATTAATCTAAACGAGCGTTATAATGATGCTTTTGTATTATTAAAGTTATTATAATTTCGGTTCAATTAATTAGTGTGCTCATATAATTGTGAGATTACGCGAACGTTTTTCACAACGACGTTTCTTTCGACCATAAACTTAAACTTGATGTGTGGGAGAGTCGAACAATGTCTTCTGCGGTCACAACTATTCACAGTTGCGATTTAGATATAGATAAAATCTCGATATTATGGAAACGCGAAATGTCGTACAACTGGAGAACTCCATTTACTTCTTGCGGTTAAACAAAGGATATTACCTACATACCTACATTCCGCAGTGTATTTAGTACTATAAAATATATCAGAATTTAAAAACATTATGATCGAATAATGAGAAGAAATTATCTAACGCGTGCATATTGAAAAATAAATAACAGTTCAACTTCATTTTGAATGTTAGATTTTTCTTCATAATTTATACCTAAATCTAACGAACGATAATGGTTATCGTAATATTAATGTTTTTTTTTGTAAATAAAATAAAAGTCACATAAACCACTAACAAAACCTGTACATGTATAATTGCATATTGCACTCCACTTGTTCGTATTCAGTTCAGTTACCTTTTGTTCCAAATATTTATTGACCTCATTATAGGCATTTAATTACAAAAGAATATGATTGAAACATCCAATAGTAGAGCTATAAGTTATAACATGTTTATGTTGTATTTTATTGTAGAACAAACATTATATTCAACAATAAACAGAAGACAGGAATTATTTGTATTTAAACTTACTTAAAATACTTATATATAATTCCTTTTTCGTCTTACACAATTAATATTTTATAACTATATATTGAATATTATCTAAAAAAAAAAAAAAATTGAATCATGATTTAATTGTATAAATTACGGTACTTGCTAAATACACGATGGATAGTTACATCGCGTTAAAAGACCGCTCAGGACCCACAGTGCCTATTAAATATTTATTGAGCGTGAAAATGAATCATGCATTTAAATAATGTAGTCTTTATAGTCGATAAGCACTTCCAAATTGGAAGTTAGACCCACGCTTCTATTTAAATTGTATATAATCAGTTGCCGAACATTTTGCCAGCACCTGATTTCGTTTATAGTATACTGTATACGCCTTTGTTTGCCACCAACGTTTAACACTACTTAACGAGAGATCAAAAATCCGAAGGCCAGATATTTAATTGCAAAATTTGACATGAATGACATTTGACATATTTCTATTTAGTTTTACGTTTCGATCACATAATAGATGGAATTGAATATGGTAATTGTAATCATTTGTACCGCTTAGTTTAACACACGGTATGTTGTATAAATAAATTCTATGTTAGGAATGTTTACGTATGTATCGGCATGTTTATCTGTCAACAAGTGGGTGATAGACGCATGTCCACTGAACCATATTAAGTAGGGGCAGATTCAATTAAGCGAGAAACACGATCGGCCTGGTGTAATTATTATCATAATTATAGCATATTTTGAAGCATTACGTCGGTTTTATAAACAGGGTTCGGGTTAATAGTTGTTATTATGAGTAGTTATTACATCGAGCTAGAACAATACAGGTTTTAGTTTAATGTGTGTTATGCTCCTGTTATGGTGATAATGATACCTTTCATATTACGCAACCTACCGTTTTTATGGAGGAGCAAATTATTTATCTGCACATAATTTCAAAGAAGTAATATTACTTAATATTTTTTTTAATGAAAAATGTTATATATACATTTTATATAATTGTCATTGAAATCCGGTCTTAGGACCGTTTAATTTTTCTCAGGCAAAACTATAAATATCAATGCCAAATTAAGGTCACTGATGTCAAAAACGCAACCATGAATACCTGTCTGAGAAGTTAAAAGATGAAGTCAATTTTCTGCCCAATACTAATATTCACCGTGTTTAATTACGTTCCGACGTAAAAATATATTTTAAATAAAAGGTTCTCGTTCTATTAAATGCATATTTTTCTGTAAATGTCTGTTCATAATTCAAGATATTAATGGCGCCATACAATATAGATAGTATTAAAGTGAGCGAACAAATAAATTAAGTTTTATATTGATGTAAGATTTATTGTTTCAGCTGTGTGTATAACTCCTGATGAGGTCATGACTCATGACGATTCTGATAAAAACTTCTCATTACGATTCAAACTATATCATTGCGTAATAGAACATAATTCATTGTAAACGGAATTAGCAAATATTTTATAGGATACGTAAAATATAAGTACTGTTACTAAACGATGTTTAGTAATTGATGTTATGAAATAAGCGATAATATTCATGTAGAGCGGCGCCTACGCCTCATTTGTATGCATCTGGGCCCTAAGAGTGAATTGCCTGGAAGCAAGTCCTCCCACCTCACCTCGTAATAATTAATTTAGATCGAAGCTTACTCGGACCGATTTTGAAATTCACTATACAAATTAAGCGAAATTTCTGCATTATGTAAATGTTGGATATCCCATTAGTATTGTAGATAAAAATGGTTACAAGCGGTTTTCGATCAAATGCGTAATAATTAAGGATTTTTTATTACGAAGTATTGTATGTTGTTTATAATTTTGTATTTGTTACAAGAATTCGGCGAAACCAAATGCAAAAACCAATAAAATATTATACTTTATTGTTATGAAAGCTCACTTATATGTAAAAAACTCGTCAAGGCTTGAACCGATACCATAAAAGAACACAATTTTTGAGATATAATCTTAAAAATATATGAATTTGAAAGGTCCATCGAATGCAGCTATTTCGAATTGTTAATTTACACCTCTCATATAATAGTATAGTTGGAATGTTTTTGTTTTTTAAAAGCCTAAACTATAACATCAGTAGGTTGTTTCAATGCAGCTTGATTACCAACATAAATAAGTCGTTCACGTATTAACCGTGATCCTCGCAGCCCCCCACTACAACACGAGCCTTCCTTCTGACAGCCGCACTGCTCTGTGACGGTCGCGCGTCTTCTATCGATAACACGCCAATTTTCCGATCCGATGTACTCACTTTTCTGAATGAAAAGCCAGTGAATGTGCAAGTGATGTTGAATTTATTGATGGTTATATTTGATACTATTGTGTTTCAATGTATGAAGTATTGTAAACAAGTGTGATTTTTTTTTTTTTTGGAGTCCACGTGCCGTTTGTTTTCGTTCATATGAGGTATTGTTTTTTTATTGTTTTTGTTTTGAACACTTATTAATTTTTATAAATTTAATGAATGATATGAATTTAATAATGACTAGAAGAATTCTATTTCGAAGAAAATTTAGTTCGAAATAGTTTTGAGTTGAGTACTATTGTTAGAATTTATAAGATGCTGGATTTATATAATTAAAATTGCGCATGTTTTAAGAAATACACGAAATGATTCGAATTTTTTGGCATGTTACATATGTTTAGGAGCAAAAAAATATATATAAAAATTTGTTAATTTTCTAATATTAGATATGACATAACATCGATGTTACCAGGTATGTAAATATAAGAATGTTACGACGCACGACTTCGAATCAAGTTTATTAAATATATTTATACACATATGTTAAAATAATATTAAGTATTTTTTACGTATGTACATTTTAATTTCCAACATTATACATATAAAATAAAAACTAATTTCTTCAACACTTAAAAGTATTTCATAAAATGTTGCCCTCGGAGTAACCTAGTTTTGAAACGACCAATTTAAAGTTTTTTTTCTTGGATCTCTTACTATGGAATGAGCAAAAAACCTTTAGATAACACTGTCACCGTATACGGTAAATGTGTTTCCCGCAACTTCCTGAAGCAAGGACGTCGGATACAATTAACATATTTGTCATACAACACTACTTATAATTATAAATACGTAGTTTGGAATTTATTAACATATTTTATCAGGGCTATGCTTATTTATTTTGTTGTAAACAGCCTAACTGTATTATCGGGTTTAAAGTTATATACGCCTGTTGATATTTGTTTTATATATAACCATTTTATGTAGACAATAGAAATAAAGTTAGGGTATTCTATGTTCAATTATTTTTAGGACACGAAATGTTAATGATATAATATAAAAAGTGTGAATATAAAATCTATAAGGTTCTATGTATCTAGAAGGGTCGTTTCAAATTTGGTTGGGTAGAGAATGCAGTTTGGACACTGGAGGTGAGCTTTTATAGGGGCCTCTTAAACCTACACCTGGGTCGCAAGTCCCAGCACTGTTGAAGCTCCTCTCCCTGCAACGCGGTGGACCCGGCAACCGCCTGGTGAATCCATGGAATGCTGAGAGGTTTCGTGTCATATTTAATGACATTTCCAATTACAACCGGGTGTTTTTTGTAAACAACCTAAAACAAATATGCCTCAAATGACAGCATTTAATATTTTATCTTGATGATGTTTTGTTTTATAATAACTGCTATAGTCAAACTACTAATATAATGAGATCTAAAACTTTCGCGAGTTTTATTCGTTTAAATGAAACGAATATTTTCCGGATATACTACGCATGCTTTATTTTTGTTTAAAACTACCTAGTCCCGACGTTTCGGTTACCTTTCAGCAACCGTGAGCACGGGCAGACGAGATGTGCTCACGATTGCTGAAAAGTATCCGAAAAATATTCGTTTCATTTAAATACTACTAATATAGTTATAGCTGGACTAACACAAGTTATATTTTTTATTAATTAGTTAAACGGAAGACTTTCATTACAAACCTCGGGATGACAGAGAAATGCTTGCTAAATAATTACGTTATATTTAAACACAATCAATACAATTTGAAGCTGAAATAAATTTACTAATTAAATAAAGAATTATTAAATTTATCTTTCTTTTTAGAAATTATATCTAGAAATTTATTGGACACATTTTTCCTTTACATTCATTTCAAACCTTCGAAATATAAAATTCAATATGCATGTGAACTGATTTGTTTAAATAAAATGTATTTTAATTAATAAGTATTCGTGTTATATAATATATCTTTCAGATTTAAATGGGTATGTAATTTTTTGTGAGGTTCGTATTACCTGGACCTTATTCCCGGATTGCCAAAACGCTGGAATAAAATTTTAATTTCTCTTAAGCGATAGCCAGCAGTTCTTATTTATATCGCTAAAGTTTTGAAGTTACCTTAATTATATTCGGTACCAACTGACCTCATTAGAATATTTATGGGACCAATGTAAAAGCAAAATTGTTTCGCTACAATCATTTTTTTTAAACATACAAGGTTGTATTCAATCTGTATTCTTTTACTAAACAGCCATTATTTTGTCCCGGCTTAACACTGGAGGAATGTAGATTAATGCTATGAATATTTCATGCATTGTTTAATATTTTTCTAAAACCGGTTTAAATTATAAATAAACATTTACACATCACTGTTTTATTAATTATGTGTATTTGCATATTGGAATTGTTTGATGTCTTCATCAGCAGCAATAAAAATAGATACGTGATTTGATTAATTGAGAACATTATTCTTTGCATTCACGATTGCCAAAATATTTAAAATATAAATGTATACAACAATCTAATCTCATGGACTGTAACCTTTTTTGTTACATTCGAGTATGACCCATTATTTTTCTTGTAATTATTGTTTGCGGTTGAATAATGATACTTTATGGTAGATTACAACATTCAGCAAAGAGGTTTATTTGTTCAAAAACAAAATATATAGAAGCAATTAAAATTATTATTTCATAGACCTTAAAGTAAATGACTAGATGATTAGCAAGCGGAGCGTATCTGAACATAGAAGAAAGTATAAGCAAACATATGCTAGATACGCTTTAAAAATAAACTCATATAAAAACGTAAAAGGTTCCGCTTAAGAATTTGTACTAAAAAGTTATTTTATCTGTCTGTGGATCTCTAAAAATTACATAGTCATGATAAATCCTTTATGACTATAATATCAGGCAAAAAACTGCACAAGAAGTACATTGCAGAGGCGTTATTATATTAGATTGTAAAATAATGACAGGTGTTGTTTGTCATTGTTGCGCCTACGCATGCTTTTGTTGATTGGTTTCAAGTTTAATGTTATTGTAAACGACAGACATCCAGATCGTTGATCTTTATGTATCGACTCTGGTTGTCCGTATCATAAGCTTCAATCTATTATATTTTTATTGAATATATACATATATATATATATATATATATATATATATATATATATATATATCAGTAACTGTAAAAAGCTTCGTTTAGAACGGAATTTCTTTAATACTTTTGATGAAGTTATGGGACAAGTATTAGCCTTCAATTTCACCGACGTACTTTATACCTCAATACCAAATTTCATTAGAGAAACTGCAGCTGTTCTTTACAAATACAGAGACATAGTTACTTTCTTTCTTGTAATAGCAATATTATTTCATTATAACTAAACACAGAATACTATAAAACAACAAATCATTGAAAATATGTTTAAATATGTAGTTATATTCGCTTAATATAGCTCGTGTTCATTAAAATATCGATGTACAATTGTCATTTAACAGAAGACCTTCTTGATGGTCGAGTGAGACCGCGTTTTAACCTTGCGTCCGTTTTTGTTATAACAGACGGTTTAAAACATTTATAATAAATATTTTTTTTATAAATACAATTTTAATTATATATTTTTTCTCTCGTAACTCGCAGCTTTATCGAAATTTATCGTCGACATCCTCCTTCTAAGACGTTTATGGGAAAAAGTAATACGTGCTATGACTAAGCCTAGCTGTTTACGTAAAATTCTTGAAGTTTTATAGTAGTTTTATAGTGACTGATTAACAAACTTAAATATACTCACGCAAAACATAACTTTCTCCTTTATAAAAAATAAATATTTTTATACTATGAAGTTTGTATAAAAGTATAAAATATTTTTATGTGCGTCATTTGGAAAGTTTCCCTAAAATTATTAATATAAAATAATACTTTCTTTGTGTCTTGTCTATTCAATCTTTATTAATTTGACTTATGACCGAATATGAAATTTCACTAAGACTTCAAAACATTTGTGGTTTGAGATTCAAGAAAGGCACTATTAAAATAAATTAGTAGTGAAAATTCTTGACGCGTTCGTTGGCATGCTTCCAGTAGCATACAAAGGTATTCGAGGTCGCCCAGTGACCCTAGATGGCTGTAGTTTTTGCGAATTTAACGACCTCAGAACCGCCTGGCATTCGGAAGCCAGGGATGTCATTGAGTGTTGACTTAAATGGATTGATAATAAGTTAATAGTATCAATGACATCTTCTATATGACATGATTTATTATAGTTGGCAAGTTTTTATTTTGCAAGACGCTTTAGATACCGGGTTTTTAATGAAGTTGAAAGACCAAGTTGACTTCGTTGTGAATAAAGAAATTTGTTATAATTTATGACAAGTTCAATGTTTTTTTTTATAACTATACAGCAATTTAAATTTAAAAAAATGAGTTTTTTTTAAATGATTACTGATTTTTGACACTGATTGATTGAAATATTATATATTTATTTGCATTTTCACGGTTTTATTTTACGAAATTCAGGAGGGGCAGTTGGATAAAAGTTTTATTTAATTTCTTCTATTTATAATATTGGAAAATTGCAACTGGAGAAAAAAAGTTTATGCCTACTTTAAAATATTTAAAAAAGATTATCTTTTGCATTTTAAATATTAAATTTCATTTAATAATAAGGATTCAATTAAATTTTGCTTTGGAAATGTGTTGGTACTTTTTTATGATACAAAAAGTAAAATACAAAATTTTCAAATTATAAATACATTTTCATTTATACAATATTAAATATGAATGAAAATAATACATGCCATTAATATTTCTTCCAAATATAAAGCATTTTTATGTTATTTGTTGACAGTTCGTTGACAGATATACTCATAAATACAAAGCCGGATGGCATGAGATATGTCATAGCGAATACAAGAAAATTTACTGGAAACATTAGTCATATTCAAACAATGACTGTATCAATTAATTGTTGGCCCATGTTAGAATTAAAACAGATATTTTTAATTGTTTCTTAGTAAATTATTATGACTGGATGTTTTAAGTAATTATAACAAACTTTTTCAACAATTTTATTATAATGCAATAAGGATATATAAACTTTTTTTATTTTGTATGGAGAAAATGAAGTCGGAAGTGACAAAAAGGTATAAGTTGATCTACTATTATTAGTACAGCAATAAGACGAGGTAAATTATAACATAAGTGAGGGAAAATAGTCTAGAGGAAAACAAATATCTGACCGAGTAACTTGTAAAAAAAAATAAGTAATATATAGTGGTTACAACGAAGGACAGTTTCCATTGTGAGTTTGGTACTGAGTCTTAACAAACATGTATTTGTACTTAAGGATGGCAAGGGTCTCAATTTGTTTAGTGGTTTGTAAACAGATTTATATAGAAAAAATAAAAATAGTTTTTATTTTTTATTTTTCATCAATAAATTAATATCTTTTCCTATGATTATATAACAAGATTTCAAAATGAAAAACTTAGAAAGCGATAGAGTTTAGTTTAAAAATACGCTGGTATGACTTACAAGATCAGTAAAAAGATTAACAAGGATTTTTCTCACGTAGGCTTACTAAAATAGGCGAAGTAAAGCACACGCGACCTTGTGTTGTAGATGTTATAAAAAATGTGTACATGTTTCTTAAAAAGACGTTGCTACAGTAAGAGAGACTTGAATGGATATGTCACGTCAAAAAGAACTTGTCCAAATATTAAGGAAAATTCACTGCGTTTCAAAAAATAGTAATGTAATTAAAAATTTAATTAATTTTTGTTACTGGCACTTAATAAGGAACTATGTGAGGTCGTTTATTATGAAAAATAATTACTTTGCGATAGTCTATGATTTTTAAGCTTCCGAATATTAGATACGAAAGTTTATAGTACAAAGTTTCAATTATATCACTAGTATATTAAGATAGAAAAGTTAACTGAACCTCATCCAGCGCTTAACGGCTTTTACACATAGATTTGTAAATTTTTGTTTACATATAACCCAGCTGTTAAATTTTTCGTAACGTTAAAAAGAAGTTGCCTCAATAGGCTTCGGTAACATGACTTGTGTAAATATTGTTTGTTTAGTACAAGTGAGATCTCTTTGATAATGACCAAATTACATACATTTATTTGTAATAATCATGCTATTTAAATTATAATTTACATTAACGTGGTAAATTAAATTTTATAATATTTACGAGCGAAACTATCTTGTGAGTATTGTTTTTATGAATATATATATAAATATAATTAATAGGGACTATCGGTAAATAAATGATGTCGTAAAGCTATGTGAGTTTAATCATACTTTTTTAATACTAGACTATGGCAATTTTAAAGTGCGTATTGTGTCTTAAAAACAGATTTTCAGTGCAAGCAACTTTTTTTGCACATCGTTGTGAGAATATCATCGTTTAAATGAAACTAATATTTTTCGGGATGATCACATTTGCTGAAAAGTAACCGAAACGTCGGGAGTATGTAGTTTTAATAAAAAATAAAGCACGCGTAGTATATCCGAAAAATATTAGTTTCATTTAAATGAAAAAAAACTCGCGAAAGTCTTAGATCTCAGAACATCATCGTGTTCCGGATCCTGCTTATTGGATATCAAATATGCATGACATCGCTTTATTCATTTACAAATTAAAAGAACGTTATAAATACATCGTACAAGAAATTCTAATGAGAAAAAAATGGTATCAAAAATAAATACGAAGCAAAAGATAACTACAACAAAATTCTTCCTATAACACATCTTAAACACCTTCGTCATAATCACCCAGAACATTCTTTTATGCCTATAAAAAAGTATGTTTTATATGAAAATCGATAAAGTATTTTGATCGATGATTTAACATCACAGCATAATTCCTCGTAATCCATTACACGGAGTTATAAATATCACTTAACAACAGTTTATTAATTCTCATAAATATCGATTCCGCTAACGCCATTGTGCGTTCGGAACATCATGAATTATTTATCAAACCAAAATCTGATATGGACGAGTTAGATACGATTTCGTAAACAGAACCATCACCTACAAGTTTGGATAGCATACGAAATTAAAGGCGTGTTTTTTTTAAATATAATTTATTCCTCGCCACTCCCAAGTTACCGAAATTATATGTGAAATACCTGTCAGAAAAGCATTCGTATGATTTAATTTATGACTCGATCGAAAGATTTCAGTGTTTTGACACTTTAAATTAATCTCGGATAACTTTTTATATAAGAGCACAAAGCATTGTTAGATTTGGCGTACAAAAATTTGATAATTAAACTTAATTAATGGAAACTTAAATTATTTGTTAACCACATAAACCCGACGTTTCGGTTACTTTACAGCAATCGTGTCACAGGCAGTCGAGATGAGTGTCTATATACAAAATACAGTAAAGTAAACATCGAATCTTATACAGTAGAATATTGTTAGTGTACATAAAAAATCAATGAAATTGCTACCAAATTAACAGCTCCCGGCCTTCATGGTCAATTTGGTACTTGATTTGTACAAATAAAGTTGCACATCAGATGTTAACCTCTTAACTATTGCGTCGGATAACGTTTACTGTATTGATATGCGAAGAATTTAACACGCGTTCACTATAAAGAATGTACATATGTTGTGTTATTAATAAACAATATCACTATTGTTATTATCAATAATAGCTTTATATGAGTAATCCGACGTTTAAAGCTCATACGGAAGAACAATCTGAATTTATTTTGTCATAATATTAGTAAATTTAAAAAATCTTTTAATGGATAGCAGGAAGTGTTATTCATCGTATTTGGTCGTTTATATGAAATTTAATTCGCTACGCTTCTAGTTATGGTTTTATAAGAAGACGGATGTTTTTATCAAATTAATTTAGGTGCTATTAAACTTATTGTTTGGAGTATAATATGTATTATCAAAATTAATAACATAGAAAATAGTTGATAAAGGTCACAGGAACAATTTATAGAGAAATTAAATTATATATCCTATTAATAATTTTATTACGATATCTTAATACTATATTAATGCCATGACAGAATAGACTTTTATGTTTTTTTTTCGAATAATGTACCTTATGTTTGAGATAGTATAAAAATAACATATTGAATAATTCGTTAGTTTTCGGACTCTTTATTTCTAGAGGCTTAAGTCTAGTTCATTCATAGTAGGTACATAAAGGTCAATGAAACTAATTTAGCTTATCGGTATTATTTATATGTAATATCATAAAGGAACATATTATTTACAAAGTGCTCATACACAATTCTAACTAACCATACAATTTTTAACCATCGATTTCCTTAGTTTGACATCATGGTTTATGATAGTAAAATAATTTTAGCCTTGAACTAAATAAAACAGATATTACATAACGTACAGTATATACAAATATATGTAGAACGATTAATAATAAAATGCAAGATAATAGATGTGTGGTAATAAGGAAGCAATACGCGTCTTGCAGTCAGACAGTTAGTGTCAAAGGTGAGTTTCCTAAGCAATTATGATTTATGGCTCAATATCCACGATACATGTATAGTGGCTTTGTTGTTTTCTATGTTCATCAAATAATATTTCCTAATAGAAGTACTGTTTGTGTGCCATTGTGTATCAAGTACCGCAATTTTTGTGTTACTTGCAAACAATTTCTTTCAAGATGAGAACACATTTGACACTTTAAAAGTTATTGTGCTCAGGAGTTATATTAAAATAAACACTCAATAGAATTTCTTGAGGTTAGACAACTGTTCAGATTTTTTATTAACTTGCAAAGGGATAGACCAATTACTTTTCCAATTACATCAACTCTAACACGAATAGACAAATCGTTGTGCGTAAAGACAATTTTAGCTCTGGGACATTTCAATACAAATTCCTAATATTTTAAGGCTTATATTTGATTGAAGAATATATAAATTTAACATCTGTTATGTCCGGACATGATTCTCTTTCACGTGTACTAATGGCATGTGTTTACTGACGACACTCAACTTGCAAGGTCAAGTAAGTGTATGTGCGATATTGAGATGTCTTACAAAGACATTTACACACTATCCAATGAAAGATGTATTTGAAACTTTCCTAAACAACAGTTTTATATAAATACGTTCTTTATATAAGAGTATTAAAAAGTATATACACGCCTCTATATCTATGTATGTTTATCTTTATTTCCATTACCATTCCATTTATTTGACTGTTATTGAATAGATCGCGAAAGTGTGTGCAGAGTATTATGTTAAGGAAATCGATAGATAATAATATTCATGATGAAATTGAGATGATTAATTAATATTTGTAAGCATTTAGTTTAATCTTGTCAGTGTGGTCTAAGCTTAATTAATAGAAAACACTATGTCATAATACGGGTTTATACAATTATTATTTGTGGTTGAATTTGAAATCTCTTCTTCTCTTCTAATACAAGAATAAAACAGATGAAATCTATATGTATATACCTTAGGAACGGTATTACTATTGTAATACTAATTGGTGCATATTTTACGTACTGCAATATTATATTAGTACAACCAGTGATCTTTTAGCATCTGATGAAAGTAAAATATATTTAAAATATACAAATAATTCTCTGAAACTTATATTAGTGATTTATTTCTTAATGTGTGTATAGCGTGTCGTAAATATTAAATTATGATAATTTATCGAATGAAACCTGTCAACGTTCGGACATTAAAGAAACCGATTGAACAAGTTTATTCAATGCAGATATTATTATTTGATTAATTAATATTTTAACATAATACCAGGTACGTTAAATATTTAGAAATATTAAAATTATCTTCATATGCAAAGGATTTTTAATTTGAATTTAATGAACACACGCGAATTGATTCAACTATTGCTGTGAAATAAAATTATGCATGTTACTTAAAATATTTTTTTATACAGAATTTATATAAAATTGACTTTTGTTATTTATATTGATCGGATATTTTTGTTTACAGATAGTAATGATTTAAGATGCCGAGCACAGCATTGTACCGCGAAACGTCCGTGTCGCCCGCCGGCAGAACGACGTATGAGGAGGCTTTAGCCATTGTGAGTACCTTATATTGGGTTATATCCATTTTATAGAATCTTAAAAATAATAACACAAAATTTAAACCAATCTTTGTATATGAAAAATTGTTTTGTCTAACTCATTTCGTTATTCATTTAAGTAGGACTAAAATGATACGTAAATAAGGAATTGCAACAATTTAATGCTTTTGTCCGTATTCATATAAATCTCTTTGATTTATTTATACATTGAGTCATCATCTTTTTCACTATCATTTCAACAATTATAAAATAGTTTTACGAGCGATTTATCTTAAAATTGTTTTTTGTCGCATTTAACTGTCAGGTAATAATAAAAATATGTAATAGAAAATTTTTTACTGAGGTAGGATTGTATAATGTTTTTATATGAAATACGAAGGATGACTTAAAACAAATTTAAAGTGATATTACTACTTTATACTTAGATCAGTCGTGGTGGCCTGGAGGTTCAGGTACGCCTCTTATGCATGAGGGTGCGGGTCCGAAACCCGGCAAGAACCAATGTGCTTTTTTCCGAATTATATTTATTTTCTAAGAGTATTTAGATACAACTGACAGGCGGTGAAGGAAAACATCGTGAGGAAACCTGGACTTTTAATATCAAATTATAAGATTGAAATCGCCAATCCGCCTTGAGCAAGCGTGGCAATTAATGCTCTAACCTTCTCCATGTGAGAAGAACCTTTGCCTTTGCTTAGCAGTGGTCACCGATAAGCTGATGATGATGATACTTAGATTTCAGTTTCGCAAGTGTTTAGTCTGATGATAATTTTATTCGCAACATAGCATGTCTTAATATTCTCTGTTAGGTATATAGTTGTTGAGATATACTTTATAAAACCATTTGTAAGTTTTTCCTAGATGATGGCCGTGGGACAAAGGTTTTAACCTCACAAACTTAGCTTTACACTAACATCAGACAAATTCAACCTTCAACATTTCAATGGACTGTTCAGAAGTATAACAACTCTAACCATCTGTATGCACGGTTATCTTTATTGTCTAATCATAAATATAATTTGAAAATAATAACTAATCAATTTAAAATTAAATTCTACATGGAAAAATGTAAAAGAAAATGTAAATATAATACCTATAGTTAAAAATACGAAGCATATTACAATAGTGTTATCTTAAATTTCACAATTCGATAAATCAATCAAAACATAAGTCACAGCTTCATATAAAAGGCATTTTCAAATAAAATATGAGCGATAATTTAATTTAGAAATTTTGTTCAGTTCGGTGAATAAAATACAAATATACTATTAATCTTTTAATACCAGTTCTTGAGTCGGATAAGCTAGAACTTCTATAGATTTAAAAACTTTAATTACATACATATTCAACTATAACCATTAAAACGTTGTCAACTATATATTACAACAAAGTTTTTGGTAAACACGTATTATTGTGTCACATTAAGGCCGGACGGCCATTTAACCTTTATGGTCACCATTCATTAGGAACTATTTACATGATTATTTGAATCTGATACTCTGTGAAACAGTTAATTACATTTCATAGCTGACATTTCTGTACTTAAGGTATCTTAAATTACAAACGGAAACAATTCTTATAAGTCTACGTATATATTAAGATATTATTCTTTTAAACATACTTTTCATTTTTCGAAAAAAATATTAATTACATTAGGTATAAATAATACTAACAATGAGATCACAATGTCTATAGTAAACGGATACCCCGTTCTTAACAGCCAAATAAATGTAATGGTAAAGTGTGAAATCCGGCGAAATCTTATCGAAAAACTTAATAGTCTTTCCGCGGCGTATCAAAAACGAACGTATTGCCCCATTGTGTGAATGGAAAATGTCCATAACAAGGCAAACGGACGTACTATCCGACTGCATACAATGGTTTAGTAGCTCAGTGCAGTTCTCAGTATCTGACGGCTTCGCGTTAATTTATCTTACAATATAATAATCAACAAATATAAGTGCGACAGTGATGTGTGTAGTGCTGTACGTTGGAATGATTAACGATAATTTTCGATAAATTATCGATTTTAAAACTTTAAAACAAGTGTATTTTACATGTTTTCGTTATAGTAACGTTTGTATATATTCTTTATTTCGTGTTCTCACGATTTGTTGTATCAGTATCAGTCACGACGTTATGTAGATATATTATATATCGTGAGTTTTTTTTTTGTCTCGAATTACTTCGCGATAGTGGATCTGTCATGTTAGTCTATACATAAATTTTATCATTTACATGATAACCGTTTCCCGTAATTTCGTATTAACAATGACAAATAAAAGCGTATATACTTTTGCCGTATATAGTTAGTTCTCTTTGGATCATATACTTGTAAAGTCTGGTAAGGATGGGACAAGTATTTAACGAATAGCATTTAAAAAAATCGATTGGTTGGTTTATAATTTGGTTACAAGATCTATATTATAACAGACAATTACTTTAAAATGGTTTTAATTCCTTTAAAACAGATAACAAAAAAGTAACAATTTCATAGCAACAATAAAACTTACGTGCTCGCGTTTTAGATGATGACTATTTAATTTCATTTGAAATGTCCGTTTCGCGAAACCGGGATCAACGTTTCTTAATAATCTGTCAAAACGAATTAAGTAATTAGTTCCAATCGCTAGCAACACTTGATAGATCCCACGCAGGTACGTTCATTACGTAAAACCCATTCAATGATCAGTGACAATAATAACAGCGCACCATGTCCACAGTCTGTGATAAAAACTTTGTCTCCATTGTATCAAAATACCGTGAAAATATATTTAAAAAAAGAATAAGAAGTATTTTTTAATTACACGTCACAGTTCCACGTAGAAAATTATTATAAGGTATCATGAATAAGATTTATATCCGGTAATTAAAAGAATAATTACATTGAAATTAAAACAAAAACTCCTTTTTTTATTTAAATCATGTCTGATAATCGGTGCGTAATTATATTAAATGCAGTACGTAATAGGTTTTGCAAATTGTTAAGTCTAGGCTGAGTAAGGTTTCCTTTTGCAGATTGTGTAAGAGCACATCGATATCCGACAACCCAAACACACTTTGTAAATTTAAGAATAGCCCGCTCACCTTGTTAGTCCGTGGGAGCGCCGTTTTATGTAAATTCCAACCTAACTACCGCATTTCTAAATTATGTTCGGACGTTTAACACATTACCGCTGTTTAGATTTTAAATGTTTATTTTATAATGTCGTGAATATTGTGCTTTTAAAAGAGATAGATATAAATATTATGAGTAAATTGATCAATTATTCAACGAATTGTATTTTTTTTTATATATCAGTTAAGAACATATTTCATCTTTGATACTTTTATGACTTGTGAATTTTATGATTTCTATAGTTATTGAATAATAATTATAATACATAATCATTGGCGTAATCATAACCAAACCGGCAGTTTGGAATACGATAATGAAATATATACGAAGATTTAGAAGCAAGAAATCAAAAGTCACTCATACGAATATGATATTTAATTCACAGCGAAATGTATCGCATTACTTTAAATTTTCCAGTTGTATAAAAAATGCTTTATATGTTCGTTTGTTTGTCCGACGTTCCTTGGTTGGACGTATCGCTTTTCGTCTGCCACACATACGAACTGCGGCTATCCGACCGTATGTTTCCGATCATATCAAAGTGCTTGATCGATCGAATTGATTGATGGAACGGTTAATGAACATCGTAGAATTTTTTGCACCTGTATATCCAGGATTAAAAAAAAATAACTTTCCGTTTTAAAGACAAACTTACTATCGCATTACATATAATTGTTCAAAGGATTTATTAATTTTGTAATATTAAAAAAAAAATACTACAACTGTCATTGTCACTGTCACTGTCAAATCATAATTTTATATATATTTTGTGAACATTTAACAAGTCATAGTTTCATATATACTAAACTGATTAAATAATGGGAACGAATTAATATATATAGCTAATTTAAAAATTAAACACTCAACTGTCAGCTAATATCATAACATTCGACTTACGCACTTACTGTGATGTATTTCCTTAATTTATGATATATATTTCGTGGTCAATGTGATAGAGTACATGATGAAACACTATTGTAATGTGTATTTAATGTATCATTCGATGACATTAAGCGCTTTTTACGATAGTTTCCAATATAAAAGCGAAAGAGAAAGGTGTATCTCGTAAAACATACGCTAAACACATTATGATTTGCTAGGAGAAGTATTTATTGATATAAATAACTTCGTTAAATGGTACGCTAGATTTCATTTGAAACTTATCTGTGAAATCAAATTGTCAAATCTTTTTATATAACTAAATGCTTGCATGCATGCACATATGCAAGCCTGTATGCAGGCATGCACGCACTCAGTCACAAGGATATATTAATAAAATAAGAGAGAACTTGCAGGATAACAAGTGATTACTCAGTTCACTACACCACACCAAACAATAGGTACATAATATCCGTATCACACATAAATTACAATTGAAATGGAAATATATTTAAAACCGCGAGTAAACACGATTCAGTTGTAAATGATGTGTGGAAACAATACATTTTACACTATACCTCCCTATATTACTGTAATGTTGCAAGAGAAAAATTAAGAAAATTAATGTATGCACTTGTAACACTGTCACATAATATTTCATTATATCAGACTGGATTTTAAATAAATAAAACTATTTAGCTTAATCCAATGACAACCATAGATACATATTACCTTTCATATATTGCTTATTTTTATATGACTTCTTTATAATATATGTGATTAAAATATATACTTAAATTTATTGACATAAATAACTGTTACTGTTTATGTTGTTTCATGAAATAGTCATAACATTTGGCCAGACAGATATTTCACATATATATCATATATATAATTAATCATTACTTATATTATAATTATTATGATTATATATGAAAAATATTTACACAGTATAACCGCAGGGGCACTTAAATGAAGTAATCGTGCTTAATCATATGCCATGGGTTATCCGTTGATCGATTCATGGCTAGCGTCATAAAAGGCAACAATATTTGCTGTGTAACCTATTTATGAATACAATAGCGTAATTCGTGAACCTCTGTTATCAAACTGATATATTTATATAATAATATGAATTGCTTGCGTGTAATTTGTACAATTCGAATATAAGTATTATAACTATTGTTTAATCTGAGTGCATTTATCTGCATAGAGTGCATGTCTGCATTGGGTGGTCTAATATTGAAAATTCCATATCATAAGTTACATGAATTATCGGTGTATTTTGAATATAAAATATATTATTATTATTTCGATTGCTTTTGTACAATTAAATATTGTTTTTCCAAACACAATAGCTTTTTAATTGTAATTAGTAAATTAAGAACGTTCAGAAACAGCTCATAAACAATATATTTGAAGATTATTTTCGCACTTTAATATTTTAAAACAATTTTATAAATAAATTGGAATTAAAAGAAGTCCTTAATCATGGTCTAGTATGCATTAGTTACATGTTGTCTTAAAATAAGACATGATAGATTCACGAGTCAAGTCATCCTATGTACACGAGATTATTAACCAGTGTCTATATATGAAGTGTATAGTCTATGTCGTGGATGCAGCCTTGCGGTAAGGGTCAAATGGCCGGTCAGTGGGCCACATTTTTTATTACACATATTTATTATATAATATATATGATTATTTTGAACTTAGCATAGTGATTTTACAATTATTTATTATTTCATTGTATCCCAGTTAATATCGACAGTTAATATCGAACTTAAAGTATTTATGCTTAATAGTTAGCTTATAAGAAAAAAATATTACAATAGAATATTTTGTAGAAACAAAAGATGTTCACTTGTAATTTTTTTCTTTCTATTAAATGTGCTATTTACGTATAATAAAAATAGCTTCAAACCAAGAAGTATATATATACTGTCTATTTTTTTCGACATCACTAGTTTAAAATACTAGAAGATTTATAGAATCTGCAGAATTTATTGCAGTTATAAAGATTGATTAAAATCAGTTAGATGATAAGAGCTTGTAAAGTGTATTATTTCAAATAAAATATTTATTATTAAAAAAATATATATGAGGTATCTTTGTATGACGATTAGGTTGAGGTTAAATAATTCTCTTTTCCTGAGTCCTATTACTGTATCATCTAAAAATAAAAAATATATACCTAGGTAACACTGAAATTTTTTTGAAAATGAAAAAAGGCTTAATCTAGAAAGCTGCCAATACTTTTATTGTTTTTCGAAGTAATCTCCGTTTCTTTCTACACATCGTCGCATTCGATGGAACTACCCAGAAAAGCAGTGGGCCCATTCCTCCTTAGGGATCTCTTTTAGGGCATTTTCGAACGCTTTCACCACATCTTCAGGGCTCGTAAAGCGAATACCTCGAATTTTATTTTTTTTATCTTGGGAATAAATAAAAGCCTCAGGGCGCCAGGTCACAACTATATGGTGGATGACTCATAATCTCGACACCAACATAGTCAAATACTCAACTGTCCATTTCAATAGTCGTGGTGAAAGAGGATCCTGCTTTGAGGGCGCTGCTGTCGATTTTTTTCCAAGACAGCAGACAAACAGCGATTGACATACCATTTTGCAGTAACTATCCTTTTATCTTCTAGCACTGTCGCGAAATGACCTTTCTTATCAAAGTATGAGGCAATCATCTTTTTTCTTCCTTTCTTTATCTTAGTTTGCCGATCCTCGAAAGGAAACACTCACTGAGCTGATAGTCTTTTGGTTTCGGGTTCGTAGCAATATATCCGGTTTTCATCAGCTGTAACGATGTCAAATACAGCATTTGAGTCACCGCTGTTGAACTTATCTAACATTTGGCCACACGAGTCCATACGAAGGTGTTTCTGGTGGTCGGTTAAAGTGTGGGGAATCCATCGGGTTCATAGCTTCCTGACGCCTAAATGTTCGTGTAATATTTTTTGAACTTAACTCTGCCAATGCCTAGGATTGCCCTTATCTGCTAATAGGTCACTCTCTTATTTTATTATATTATGAGTCGCACAGCACTAATGTTATTTACAGTAGTCGGTATTAAAGGACGTCCCTCATGTAGATCATCGTTTAGATTGCTACGTCCCCGTTTTAACTCGTTAAACCAATTGTAAATAGATAAACCAATTGTAAATCGCGCCTCTGCGCGAGATGGAGCTTCATTAATAAGTGCTATTCGCAGCCTATCGTAGCTTTGTTGTTGAGTAAGTCTACAACGAAAGTCATAAAAAGT
This sequence comes from Danaus plexippus, assembly GCF_018135715.1. NCBI lineage: Eukaryota > Metazoa > Arthropoda > Insecta > Lepidoptera > Nymphalidae > Danaus > Danaus plexippus. The sequence goes on along the minus strand of NW_026869849.1, from coordinate 4,185,751 downwards.
CATCGACCGAAAATTTTCTCACGTTAGGTTCATTTTCAAGTATAACAAGAGTTTTAGATTTGCCGCCAATTTACAAAAACAAATGACAAATGAATGCAATATACTATATGAGGTTACCAAAGAGTCCTAAAGTTGTAATTGAAAAAAAAATCATTTGCAATGTTTCTAACGGGCCAATTCTAAACATTTTTAGTGTTACCCACGTATATATCATTTGGGGATAAACGATTCAAACGATTTCAAACGATTCAATATTAAAGAACCACATTGTTTGAACCCATATTTGGAAAAATGCTTCAAAAATATTCAAATGTAACACTTTTGAGTATCACCAAATATAAACATTTCGTGCATCCAAGTGTTTTCTCCACAGGTCTTATAAGTAAGGCTCTTTATGGTCCTCTACTCCTACGCTGTAATTTTATTAGTTCATAAATAACTTTGCAATTCTAAAAGGAAATAACAATCACTTTCACTATTCACATTTCACACTTATAATATTTAATAATTTTAAATATTGATTTTCCTAAGCTGTAAGTGACGGCTTTATTATGCTAATACTTTTGCGCATTTCCTTGTTGCTCAAATCGGCATTCTACGGCAATCTTATGTACCTAAATCAAAATCTACTATTGTCATAGGTTCATTTTAATATAAATTTTATATACACCAGTTACCCTACAGTAGTTGTATGGAAATTTGTTATAACTTATACGTGAAAAAAACAATTACTTATTAGTTAATTATTCATTTAGACCTAAGAATAAAACTTTTCAGTACTATTTAAATTGTAAACTTATACTTTATAGTGTTTATTTAAATTTACTTACTTACTTAATCTATATCGATGAATAAATTAAGTGTTACAAATTATTTTAAGCTGATTATTTCACAAGCGCTTAAAAAATGTATTCCTTATTATATTGCAATATCTTAACGATTAAATCTCTATCAATCATGAGTAATTTGCATTCAATTTTAGCCACAATCTGTCGCCGTATTCGGTATGACCTAATTGAACAAGTGTTACTAATACTTAATATCGCAACAAACTCTACAGAGAGAAACAGCTGATCGGCCAAAGATTATTTCTTATTGTTGACTATTAAGGAGTAAAAAAATTAATATTATTGTAACGTTTAATGGAATCAATCATTCACGTAAAATATTTTATCTCCGGTTAGAAATTTCATATCAAATACAAGTGATTAAAAGCGCTGTTCAGCGTTTCTATTGTTAACATGTTGCTGCACATAATTAAGTTTGTAAAGTACTTTAGGTCTGATTATGTTACCCTAAATTGATTTTAACACATTGTTCATATACAGCTGAGACTTCAAAAGATTTTCGTATGCATTGTACGCTGCAAGGCACTCTGTATTTGAGACCTTACACAAATGTTGCCCCACGGTGATATTGATATAATTTTCTGCTATTTGAATTTAATCTCTAAAAAAATCAAAATAAGATTGAGAGTCGCTTAAATGTTGTTAGAGCGTGTCGACAACTGAAATTTCTAAGTGTTCGTATAAATTTGCGTTTTACCAACGTTTTACACGCGCGTGTTATTATTTTTATTGGAAATCTTTGTTTACGGGTCTAGAAAGACGTTTAAAAAAACGCTCACCAAACACGTTACGGTGAAGAGAACTAAACCTCATTGTTTCGAAGACCTGATATTGATTCCAGCCGCTGGCAGTTGGTGAGGTTGAAGGTTGCTTGAACAATAAACTACACGCAAATTAATTGCACAATGGCTCCATATGTATTGAACGGTCATATCAAATGACCGGACATAACTGTGTTGTGCATAATACCTACCAAACATACCAATGTTCTAAATGCGTAGATTTTTAAGCGGGTATTTTTGTGTCAAAACATGTCTTTTGTGAAGACAGTTTCGAACTGAAGGGTTATAGGTTCCTTTTAACAATTGTCCGATTGTAATACAACATATTTCCTTTATATTATCCATAATAGATGGCGCCACTACACCATTAAATAACGGTCACCGTAATAATATTTAAGTACCTACTGATAAAAATGAAACATATATTTAGTTTATAATAAATGAATAAAAATTATTAAATTACCATTCCTATGTACGATAGTGATGATTTGTTTTTATGATTAATAATTAATTAAAGGGACATAAATAAAGGTATTGAAATGTATATCATTCAGAACACTATTGAAATATTTTTTTTTAAATGAATATTTTCTAGTTTTTTATTGCTTTTTTTAATATAACGGTCAGCAGGTTTTAACTTAATCGCCTTTACCATTTATATATTCGTGTGTACAAATATAAAATCTAAAAATATTGATTTGTTAGGCGAATTCTTTTATAAAGGAAACAAGGGAAATCAGCAAATCAATTATTTATAGCAAACGTATACAACAAATTACAAACATTTATTTAAAGTCCTTGTGAGTACAAGAGAAACCTCGAAATTGATTATTTTAATATGAAACACGCGAGCGTGGAACACCTGAAAACGTTCACATGACCCATTTGTGTACAATGAGATGAGTTACAAATACAATGCCTTAATCGTCGCGCTGCGCTGAACACTGCAAGGGCGCGGTCATACTTACTGGTGACATCTGACATCTGACGTTTGACGTATGACGTATGACATCTGACGTATTAGGTGCTAAGATGTCATTTCAAGGCTATTATGTTTAAACTTTTGTCCTCCAAATAATTTAAATTAGATGTAACCTACATAAATTTATAGCTTTTTTATATTTTGATAAAACAGGATTTTGAAATCCTTCGCTTTTATTCACAAAAATGTTGCAATGTAGTTATTATATTTTACTTTCTTTAAATTTATTATTTAAAATACGACTTTAATCATGAATATCAGATCTAACAATTTTTGATATAAAGATCAACGCGTAAACCTAGATATGTGTTCAAAATGGTCGAGATTATTTTAAAGCATGAAAATAAGATTTTAGTCAAACTTAATTACTGTGTTGACTTTAATGTTCCGATCTTCTTTTTATGAACACAAAAACAATATATTCATAACTTCTCTATCTTCGTCCTTCTTATCCCTTCTTTTATTTCACTTGCACACATTGATGGTATATATTTTTTTGTTAATTTTATCTCTCAATAATTATATCCTGATTGCACAATTAAGTGCTTGAGTTCATTGTTTGATATAACAATACACACTAAGTTTAAGCCTTGAAAAATATATAAAACGATCAATATAGAGTGAGTATAATTGATTTATTGAAAACTTCCAAGATTTATTATTCCGATAAATTGTTAAATTACACCGGTTTTCGTTAAGTTCAATATAAAGTGAAAAATATATTGACACATAATTATTACTGGTTGAATAATTTATTTATTAAAAGCGATTATTTTTTCTTTAAAAAGTTATGTAGTATTTTAAAATGTAAAAAAAACTTAGGTAAAATAGAATCAAATGTATTTTCAACATTGATACGTGTATTTTATGTTATTGATTGTATGTAAAAATATATTTATTTTATATGAAATAGTATTTCGATTACATAATTTAATGCATTATGAAAGTAAATATCACGTGGGCAATAAATAATGGCCTACGATTCCATATTTTTGCATAGAAAGGCTCCAAGTCAGTCCCTGTTGGCGCCATTGTGAATAAATTATAGGTACGTACAATGCGTTTTTCATTAGAATCACCGCGAAAACTATCGCAAATATAATAAATATTGCAAATAATAATTGAAATTTTGTAAAAAAAATATAAATAATTTTTAATATTATATATATTGTATGTGTTATTAATTCTATATTATATATATATATATATCTCAAGTCTGAACTGTTTATTGTGATACTGTTTAATATGAAGGGACTGTTCGTGCGGTACCACCGGAAACCGATTATATACGTGGAATACTCATTCAGTTAGGGCTGACAGTTGTATAATATTAAAAAAAAATATCTCTAAATTTTCTTTTTTAATTCAATGAGTAATAAGTAAAATTAAAAATAACAAACTCTTCGTCTCATTTTCATGTCAACATTATATTCAAAAATGAAACTAATATTTTTCGGATAAACGAAAAATATTCGTTTCATTTAAATGAATAAAACTCGCGAAAATCTTAGAACTCCTTATCTTAAAAAGTTATGATTATATCCGGTTGTAATTTCAAAAACCATTCCGATGTCTAAGATTTGTATCAAAATGTATATATATACATATATATATCTGCTGCTCTTGAATTTTTTTAGCGTCCATATTAAATTTAAACGTCTCTATCAGAAAAGCAATTTTGTAGTAAAGGGCTTAATGTAGTAATAAAGTTCATTAAGTTATTTTATTAATTAAACAATTATTGGTATATTTTTGTGTATGGAAATATTTTCATAAAATCGTCAACCCTAGGAACAATGCTCTGCCAAAAGAAAATGTTAATCCGCTTGCGTTGCTGATTGTACACTTCGAGTCCAGTCAATAATCGGTAGCACACGCGATTTTACCGACAATTAAAATAATATTATAGGAAAAACAGTTTTAAAAGGAATATTCAATTAAAATACTTTGATTATTGAGATATAATTATGTGTTGAACATGTATTAAATATTAATTCTGATAATAAGTGGAACATTGAACAAAATTCAGTGAGTGAGTGAGTGAACATAAATAGAATCCTTTATTAAATTATATGTATCTTAATGGTGACAGTTTTTACATATAGTGAAAATGGCGCCATCAAGCGGCGGCCGCGAATACTATTACATTATACCTCCAAATCGCCAAATCGACTTGAAACATATTTTAATAGATTAAGCTATCCGGTAAGAGATGGCGCTGATCAAATTCGTGTTAAAGTAATCTTTTTATTATATTAAAGATATTTCTGGTTACAGGCCGAGCCGGGTGAAACCATAGCCACAACCAAAGAAGGTAATAAAATAATTTTACACCTATCTAAATATTATACAACATTTAACCTCATCTTTGAGTACTATTTTTGCAATAAAATTGGTCATAATATAACACAAAATGCCAAAGAATCACGGAGTCAGTAGTTTCAATATATGAGATAGCATACAGCAATTGCATTAAAGATTTTCCTTTATCTTAAAAATAAAATCCATAAAATTGTGTTCGTAAAATTTAATAAAACATTATTTTTAATATTTTATAGAGGAATGGGTGACTCGCAAGACGAGCGAAGTTACCACAACCAGACAGATTGCTACGAGGGTGAAACGAGAACTGGTGTTGGAAGATGGAAGAATCCTCAGCGACTCCGGACCAAAGATATCTACCTCCGTCAACGAGGACACGCATACAACTAATTATCAACAAACTGAGGTTATAAATTAAACCTTTTTCAATAGGCAGTTTTCCTCACACTAAAGTAAAAAATCGTCATCTTATGAACTGAATTATTAATGAGAGAATGTTAAACTAAACTGATTTTTAGATAATGTTATTGAAGCTTTAATATATAGGTTTTTATTATTCTTAAAAATCATTCGTCATCATCATAAGCATGCTACTTTATGGCCAGTGACAATTTGTTAAACGTCAATTAGCAGATTAATATTCTTATAAACCTACATCGATATCTAATGAGATTTGTATAAACCTTAATTTATGCTTTTAGTATTTTTGGATACTGAGTAAAGGAATATTTTGTTACAGCATAGAGTACCCGAAGATCAAAAAGATGATGAAAATGCGAAGCTGATGAAAGGAAACGGTGGAGTTACCATTCAGGGTATGTTTAGTGATTACGACTTCTTAATGTCAATACGAGATAAAGACAATAAAAGTTTAATATATTTTTAATAGGATTAATAATAAAAAAAAATAATGCATAGAAAATACAAAAGCTACATTTAAATTTGCCTTAATCACCACTCATGGTAATAATTCCTATATTTGTCTTATTTATTACGTTATAAAATTTGAAATGAAAATCCTTTCAAAATAACCAAATATATTTTAGTCTGGATTTTAGAGAAAAAATTAACTTAATAACTTTTGTGTGAACGACAGCACTAGACGAGGTCCCTGACGCGATTTCCCCAGCGGGTACTAAGGTGCTGGTCTCGTCCCTCGTTGTGGCAAACCCCGAGGGGAAGGTTCGAGAGAGTCATGACCGACGCGTCCTAACTAGAAACATCACTGAGAGGGTTAGAGAGACAGAGGAGAGGATCCATCGCGGGGACACTACTCATGACGTGAGTAGTTTTTTTGTACTACTAAAATACTTTAGCAGTCTTTAGTAGGAGTGTTATTTTTTATTGTAAGATTACTATTTTTTTTACTTTTCAAATTTATTGAGCTCGGTGTAATCGTTTGTATTATAAGGCTGTCTCAATAATTGTGTCATAGAAGATTGAATGCATGGGTCTTGATAAACAAATTTGTTTATAAATTTTTTAAAGTAACACAGTTATTTTCTTCAACCACCTATTTTAAAAAATTAAACCTTTTTCTCATTGGTGTCAATTAACTTGCCTATCACTTTGGTGAAAATTAAAAATTTATAAAACTACTGTTTTTTTATATGCTGAAGGTATATGAATACGTTTTATTACGTGTCTTTTCTAATAACTATGAATAAATATAACAATGTTTCCGTAAACATTTAAACATTTCGCATGAAGGTACGCTAACAATGCTTTTTATGACTATAAATTTAGTTCGCAGGTTATTTTTCATCTCGTCTGGTTTTTTTTTTACATTGAAAGCATATCTTGATAGTTGTAAAAAGTACTCGAAAGCCTACCGAGAAAGGGATGAAGAACTCTAGTTTTATACTATTTCTATCAATACATAGGGTCAGACTTTTATCTCACACTATTTCTTTTGATTTTAAAATCGTTAGCAAAGAATGAAAATGTTCAAACTTATATTTTCAACGGCAGTGCAATTTGACGGAGTATATTAATTGAAAAAACTATCGCAATATATTGAACCGAAATTGAAGAATAATTGACGTTGGTTTAACTAAACAATATAGTTAACAAAGAAATTGTGTTAACGAATTTCAGATACATATAATTGTGAGGCGAACAATAACAAGAACACAATAAGTCGATTCATCTAACGTATTATTACCTCATTTATAATTATCTCATCTTATTAATTAATACATTAGTTTTGAATTCACATTTGTTGTATTTGTATTATTAATCTAATGTTCAGCGAGAAGACAGCGTTTAAATATTAGCGAGGTAGCGAGGCGAGGAGAAACCCAATTAATTCTATGTGAAACTGTAAGTAAATTTGTAATTTATGAAAAGTATCTGTCCTCTAAACTCTAAAACATATGTGTACATATAACCGCTGTTACCTTTACTGTAAACGCGACCTAATCGATAAATATAAAACTATAGATTCACGATAGTATTGAAGTCTTATCAGAAGACATATTGATAGGGCGTCAAGAATCCATTCAGAGCCTTGAGCACGTTATCTCAAGCTAATGGATCCCTGGGAAATACTGGACCTGTCCTGTCTTGATTTTTTTCCTCTTTTAGCATAAACTTTATAATATATGCCATTAAAATTATCTAGAGCCGTCAAAACATGCACTATATAACAAACAAAATATCAGAATAATGTAAAGGACTATTATCTGACAAACTCTGTGTATTAAATAAATATTCATTGAAATTACAATGTATAATGTCATGAAGGATAAAGTCTCGGTGATTTCGTGAGTTCCTTTATCTTATCGGAGGTCATCTGAAGCTTTTTGAAGGTAAACTTGTTGATGATAAGGGCGCCCGCATACCGGGCAGTACCTGTTATGTTCCGATGCTATCACAAATGGCATACATTATCGTGATACCAGCTCAACGTTTGCAAGTTATTAACTCATAAACTTCATAAACTATAACATCCGATAATGTTTTCTGATAAGCAATCAAATATAACATTTTGTATCGGATTAAATGAGCACGGGAATTGAGAACGCATTTCAATATTTAATAATGCAAATATCTCGATGTGTGATCTGAAAAGGCGTATGAAATTATATTAAATTATAGGTAAACGGCGTCTTTAGTTTTTTATAAATGTAAAGTTAATTTTACTATTGTTTTTTTGTTTAGCATCGAATTTATTTTATCTAGTTTTTTCAGAACCGACTTATTAACAAGTTATCCTGAAGAAATATAAGAGAATCATATTAACATAAACATTAAATAATAAAATACGTCTCACAAATAATGTTTCGATAAATTATTTAATATACATTGCAATATATGTATATAAATCATTAATGTATTTTGAAAAAATAACTTAATCGTGGCAGTCGGGAACTCACTTCCTTTCTAAACATTGAACAAAATTGTCCATCAAATAACATGTTCACATCGAGTTACAAAAGTACGGGTCGGTAAAACGGCGGCGTTTATTGAGATGAGCGCACACATAAATCGATGGGGGATTTTGAAACTATAATTTGTTCACGAACGAACCGCCGCGGGCGCGCGCCCACGTTACATTGCAACTTGCAAATGTTGGATAAAAATACGTTAATTTTATTTAAATTACTTTAGGAATGCGACTTTGAACGTTTTCGTATTGAAATTATGACCTGACTTTTAATTTTAGACGTCATTTTGAAAAGTAGTTTTAAAACGACGACGTGGATAACTTTATGATGAGTGCTAAATATGTACCTACGAACATATGTATGCTGGTACGTGTTAAAGCTGTTTGTCTATAAACCGCTAACCTCATGACATAACGATACAATCACTTGCACAAGCGCCCGGACGATAGTATTGTTTGTTATTCGGTTTCTCATTCGATGAAGGATTTATATGAATGCAGTGAAAAGGAAAGTGAACTTAAAGCGCAACAAAATAAGTATACTTATCATTTGCTTTCCTGCCTTCCTAATGAAATTAATCAATACAAAGCCTTTACAATAAAATAAAAAATAGAAAACTATTTTTGATTATTTTATTCAAATTGCATATACGTGGTTTGTACAAAAGAAATCAATCGATCTAGCCATTAGTTTGTTTAGTTTTTTCAAGCAATTTGTACACGCGTGCTACTTAGGCAAGTAATTTTCGACTTCAAGTGTTCCAATGATGATTGGAATAAAAAATCAAATGGAAGAAAGAATCCTTTCAGAAGTGCAATCTGTTTTTTTACATCTTTATATAGTTTATGGCTCTGGGAATGCTTTAATGGAAAAAGTATATTTCTATCAGCTTAGGTTGACTTTATTGCGATTTATATTTGAATAAAATAAACAAACAAACATTCCACGCTAAGTTCAAACACCATAGAATGGAAGTTATAGATTTTGTCATTGGCTATAACTATCATAATTTATATTAAGTTATAATTTATAAGCTATGAAGGGCGAAGTATTGAGACAATAATTTAAGAATGTTGATAAAATCTACAAGGTCCGCAAGTACACAGACACACATGTGATCGCAGCCGGATCCAATCTAAGATAGCGCGACACGGAGATGCGAAAAATTATCTTCTCATTCGTGTTCATTGTCAAACTGTATTTACTATTAAGGCTAGGTTTACACAAGTGAGGGTGATAAAATATCTATCAATAGCATTAATAGATTTATGAAATGAGTAGATAAAATCGATGTAATCTATCTGAAACTGTCCTAGCGGGTATATGTAGGTAGTGAATATGAAGTTAACGAATAAGTTATGCTAATTTGTAATACATATATGTAATTATAATATATGATTTGTTTATAAATACTAGAAACTTTATAAAGATATTATAAGTGAAGTCACAAAAAATATTACGTAATTATTACTGATTAAAACCTCTTTATTTATATTTAAAATAAAAAAAAACTTATACTATATATTATAGTCCTTGATTAATATTTTGTTTTTTATTCTTAAAATGATATGCTAATGCGAGATATTATGTTAAATATTGCTATATAGGATTTTCTTAATATTGTCCATATGAAGCAAATATATGTTTAAGATTTTACCGAGACCACTATATGTAAATAAGTTATTGAATTTCTTAACCTTTAACTTTGGACATACAGATTGTATCCTTACATATTATAAATGGCTTTTATTGCCTAATACGAGATTCGACCGATATTCATGTTATGTGCAAGTCAGGTTACGAAACGCATAGAAATATTCATATAAATATGTATGGAATTGTTAATACGTATGTTTCGTATGGCGTGTGTTAATAATTTAAAGTTAATTAAAGTTGTAATCGAAACAGTACTTGAATGACAGGCACTGATGTTTTTCTCTCAATAAATAATCAATATGAATACCGTTTCGATATAACAAAATGTAAAATATTATATAATAACGCTTGTAAATATATAAAAAAATATCAAAGCGGTTAAAGTGTTGTCAAGTTATTGACCTTTCTAACATTGTCAAGTTGAAAAACCTGTTGCTAATTATCGCGAATACGGGGTTTTAGCGGTAAAATCCTACAGGCGGTATTACTTAGTGCGATGGGTGAGAAACTCTTATATTCCACGTTTCTAAAGCATCAGAGAAATAAACTGAATACAACAAATGCTTTAATATTATAAATCACTTGGCCTAGTGTCATTTCATCAGACAGTGTGTCAATTGTCACCGATGTTCTTCTGTAATATAAATTGTGTTTTTTGTTTTTATAAATTAATATAACTTTTGACCGCATTTAAACTTCCAAATATTATGAAATTTTCACTTAAAAAGGCTTTACAAAGATTTTTGCGTTTAATATGTACGTTGTATAAGGATGAAATGACATAATCGTAATTATCACATTTTTGTGCTTTCATATTTGTTATCTCTCTGATAATAGATAAGAGAGATTATTCTACTTGCGTTAACTAAGAAGTGGAAATGATAATCTTCGTCATATATGGTTACTAGCTTTTGCGACACGTTTTTAGTCATTAGGGTTATTCTCTGCCACTACGACTGAACCCAAACACTTCATGGTTCTACCTGTGTGGTTTTGGGATCGGGGTCGAGGTCGGGATCTGTATAGGGACCGAGATTCGAGATTCGGGATCGGTATTAAAGGTAGCCTGTGTCCCTCAGCGGTTTAAGTGTGAAAACGTGACAGACTGATAGACAGACAAACAAAGTTACTTGCAAAATTATAATATTAGCAGGGATACCTACTGTTCTAAGATCTTAATTGAAATTAAGTAATTTGATGGTTTCAATAATAATTTTGTTCACAATGAAACACCGAAGATTAATATTATGTTGCTGAAACTCGTTGGCAAATAATTCACTACTAATTTTAAGCGTCTTATACTTGTGATAACTTTTAAACGAAATGTCTGATTTGGATGAGACAAAACTTTTACTTTTACATAAATATCCTTGATAACATAACGCTTCGTTTTGATAAGGATTTATATAACGATACGCATTTAACATAGGTTTTTCTTCAGACGATTTAACATTATATTTTTTAACACAGAAGCGGATATTGTGACTAACAAACGAAAGTTACATATATGCTCTTCTGGACGTTTTTCTAGATCTTACCTTACCTTCTTCTATTTTTTTACTTTTGCTTACAATAAGGAAATAACACACAAAGCTTTACTGTCTTTTTATACGTTTGTCCTGAATAAATTATATATCAGCCACGTTTATGCCGTAGCTACAAAAGTATGCTGGTTTTATAAAAAAAACTCAGGGTAAATTAGTTGTCACAAACAAACTGCGACCAAAAATGTTATCAATACAAGAAATATTAAGTGAAAAGTAATAGTTTATAGTGCTGCAATAAAATCTAGTATCTAATAGGTACACCTAACTCCGCTATTAAAATTAAGCTGTAAATTTCTCGTTGGACCAGTAGGGGCGGGAAGTTCGCGGATCGAAAGCCGGGTACTGCGTTATTATCCGTTTACAGACAGATTGTAAGATACAGCTCATTTAATAATATAGTCACTAGCCAGAACCGCATTAGAAATAGAAATATTCTTAGAAATTAGATTAGCTTTGGAAAACCTCTTAAAGATACTTGTATCATAAAAGATAGGAATCTGGTTATAAGACTCGACTGTGTAGAATAAATTATGTGTTAACGTGTTACAAAAACTACGTTTGATTTTAGACAATTTATTTTAAATTGTTTATTTTAAACTAGCATATAAAACAATAGTTTAATTTTTAACATTCCAATTATACCTTTTTACATATATTATTATAGGTATATGTTAAATGCCTATCTGCTTTCGTATTTCGCCTCCAAGCGCCGTTAATATACGTCTGCCATACATCGTGCTCTAAACAGTACCTACTGTTAATGTTAAACGTTCTAGGTTCTATTCACTTTACTTCCTCTATCACCTCTACTGCTCTATAATAATGAATTGGCCATCAAATTGTACTCTAATTGAAAAAAAATATAATAAACAACATAACACTAGTTTGATTCGTTTTATTTTTAATTGGATACACATCTCATTGACTTGATTGATTCGAGTTAATTTAATTAGCAAAATTTTCATACATAATTAGAATTTGAATAAATAAGTTAGAAAAAATGGGGGAACCGTATTTTTCTAAAATACTTTCTACACGTCAAGTCCAATAGAGTAATTTTTTTTGTATAGCAAAACGGTACTTACATTTTAATTTTGATACACATATGTAATATAATAATATAATTTTTAATAAAGCAATCCGATCCAGTTGTTAATAAGTTGTGCTATAAAAACTTAATGAGCGACAGAACTGGTGGGATTCGCTGAAAAACTCTTGTTTTGCCTCGTGGCCAGAAAGATGTATCATTACGTAACCCTGCCGACTTATTTCCGTTTCTTATTACTAATATTGCGTGTTTCGCTAATGTAAGCTAATAACACACGAACTAGATGTCTGTAGGTAATTTATGGTTCAATCTTTTTGTTCTGACAAGTCTCGGTTGAGAGCCGTACCTTTATTATAGAATGAGGAATTATAATTTTGAAAGTAAAAACACAGTACATCGACCTTCATTATTTATTTTAAATTAAATAATTTGGTTTTATTTATAATTTAAGATCATTGATCACATATTGTTGCTTTTCTTTTGAGACAGGATTGCTTCTAACTGCTGTTACGATATCCATCTTGAAATCAGAGTGTAAAAATTGATTTTGATTAAGGTGTAAACATTTAATGAGGTGACGAATTACATGAATTTGAATAATAAAATATGCTTTTTATTATTCGCTTATAGTAACTTTGAAAAGCAAAAGTTGTCCAAATATCATGTTGTTGAAGTGAATTTTAAAGAGTTTTTCTTTACTTAGGACGTTTTCACTTCTCCGACCTTTACAAAATATGTACGAAATCAGTTTGACATCTGACTACATTAAATCATCCAATCAATCAATTTTATTGATGTAACTCCGGTCATAAGCAACGATAGATAACACAATAATATTCGAACATTTGAGACGGTTAACAAAATTACCGCATTCAGATAGGCCTACCCTTCTTTACGAGTACTATTAAGATAATTTGCTCTATTCATAATATTGAGTGAAGCATTCAAATCACAATGGCCGACCTCAATGCGTGGAAACTGTCACGCAGCTTTCCTTGACGCGCCTTTCTTGTTACCGCAATTACATACGCACAAAATGACTGGAAACAGGGAACTAAATGATTTAGCAAAAATTCGTAATGAGATACAGATTAAATAATATGAAAATAATTCCAATATAAGCGATCTCCTTCAGAATAAATAGTTTTTTATTTACAATATTCTTTACATCACTTCACATTTCAATAAAAAATAAGTTTATGTGGTAGAGTTTTCTTTCAAAAATCTTATTTTAATAATATATTAGAATTTTTTTTTTGTTTCAAAACAATGTACATTTTTTTATGGTGTTCTCAATACTTTTTTCGTGGACAGAAAAGCAATCTTTTACGCATTTTGTTTACTGTACCTAGTTGTGAAGTCAGTTCAATTTTGTACTATCGTAAAGAAATTGGGCAGACCTACTAGAAAATAACAGGCCACAGCTAATATGTATATATAGTTAAGATTGGTCGTGCTGTCTTTATTAAAAGCCACTGTAAAAGCGAGTTAACAACTCATTAGGAATACTCTTTAATGCCTAATAAACAAGAATTTGCATTTGCTGGTCCTTTTGCTGGTCATTTGCTGGTCCTTCGTATAAGTAATTATTTCATTTCACAACCTGTCTATCTTTTATATTTATGAAACTTGCTATGGTTATTTGCAAAATTTTTAACTTATTCATGGACATCTTGGTTCGGCTAAAGGAAATAGTAAAGACACTTTTATTAGACGAACAAAAAGTTGATATTGCTTTCAAGGATGAACTAATATTAAAATATGTCGATTCAGGAAAATGCAGATCGAATCCTGAATACTTTTTTTTATTTAATAAGTTAATTATTTGTTCATGTTGACCGATAATAGTCGTAAATTTATCAGGTATCTGAGCAACTGTTTGTTAATATTTAACAACTTTTTCAACGGTTTTATTTCAAGGTTTGTTGTATTTTATAAACAATAATAATAATAATTAAGAGGTGATCACGGGAAACATTCAATTTTTTCTTATTGATTTACTTACCAATGTTATATTATGAAGTTTGTGTGTATTGAATATTGATTCCACAGATAGACGATCTATATGTGGAAGGATTAAGACATCAAAGTTTGTGAGTCTTCCACTTATAAACTACGGTATGGGTTTTTATGAAATTTAAATGTTATATATGTTTTAGACCAAATTAGCACAATATATTGCTTGAAACTTGCCACTCGCATACAGCAAAAACTTAGCGATGAATCTTAATAGTGCGAGATATAATCTTCCTCATTCTTTTTAGAGTAACTGCTTAGAAAGATAGGTTCAATGAACTTTGTATTAACACTGTTCATATATTTGAATTAATTATCAAGTCTTATAATTTCTTCAAGGAATCGCTTTATAATTTTTTTTAGTAACGGATAGGCCTACAACTGAATTACAATTTCCTAAATGTTTTAAAGGTTAATGACCCGGCGATTAGATAAGACATAAAAAATATACACTCTTCATTGCCATGATTGCTTTGTTAATATAAAACAAGCCATAACATAAGGTGCTAAGGTTCATTTTTATAGAAATAGTAACTATAAAATGTACTTGAGAAATCATTTTATGACTTTCTTGTAAAAAGCTAACGTTACTGATGTAAGCGTTAATATTAAAGCGTGTTTAAGATATATTGTTCTCATTTTGAATGTTTGACAGTCTTACAATATGAAAATAATTTTCAGGTATTTCTCAGATGTTTTTCGTATCAATTTATAATACGTAAATCTTGAAAGTACCTTTTATCAGCTATTTGGCTGTTAGGTTAGAGATGATAGTATAATAGTATCAAATGCGATATCTGAATAAAAAATTAAATAAACATAATCATATTCAGTACCTATAAATATTTAAACTTATAAATAATCAAGCGACTTTGACAAATTAATAAAGAGACTTTAATTGTAATCTTAACTATTTATTTCATTGTAACATAATATGGAAAGCTAAAAGTTCAGTAAATAAACTTGTGACTTTTTATATTTAACATCAATAAAATTATATAGAACCTCTTGCTTTACAAACAAAATACTTTATTAATTTTCGAAATAATTATTGGTCCAATTACGATGTTGTGTAAGAAACTGTAGGTAATTAATTGATTTTGTAAATATTTACCGTTACTTAAAAATGTCTTTCACTCTGTGGGTAATAGTTTTTTTTAATTAATCATATTAAACTTGTAACGATTCCTTCCGCTTCACTGTGCCGTGGGATAAATGCGTGTTCCGTATAATATGAACAATAAGCAATTGCCTGGTTTCATTGCATGCGGCGCTAACCATATTAACTATTGTATCTTACGCTTCAAGACATCGAGTCCGAAAAGGCTTACGTAGTTTCACTAAAGAATACCATTCTAACATTAAGTCAATGAGCAAATTAAAAAAAAATACATTCATACATAAAAATCATTATATATTAATCAATAATCACAAGGCGATATGAAATATTTAACTTGTTAAATTTATAGTTTATAAATTATTTAAAGGGTACAGCAAAGGTTATAAAAGTATTTCCTGTTATATGTTAAAGGAAATACAAGTGAGAATATGTTAAAATGAATATCATTGTCAATAAATAAATAAGGAATGTTGAATGCCGACGAATTTTATGTTGAAAGTTAAATTAAAATCATGCCGTAATAGCCAAAATTAGATGCTTAACTAATTTGGTGTGAGAGATCTATTATAATTTATATCTAATAAAATCCTGGTAACATGTGACAGTGTAAATACTGTATAAGATGGTTTAATAGTTTCGTAATCCATTCAGGTCGCTTAATTATAAAATTGTAGTATAAATATAAAAATAATATACAAGCAAAAAGACTTGCACCTGCCAATGTTCTGTCTAGATAGCGGTTATATTTAGAATAGCACTTTATTTAATTCATTCCTGAGGTACTCGATAATAACGTCCAGTAAGTACCCTCACATCTTTCATCGGAACTTTTCACTCTAGCGCCCCACAGGATAGATACGGTCTATTTTTTTATAAGGGATGTATTTATATTTTAATTTTATTCACTAATATATACATTCTATAAAACGATTTACTATCTTAGTTTTGTTTTTTTTTTTTTTTTGTAAAAGTAACAAGATAAATGAAAACGTTTATCATAAAGAAAAGTTGTAAAACCTATCCTATCCTAATTAAATCTAAGTTTATAAGACTAAATGGTTATTTGTAAGTTTAAATAAAACCTTTTTAGCACATATATACTATTTGATGTCACATTAATCGTGATATGAAATAAAACCTTCTCGGATGTGAATATTCTGATTTTTTTTTATTTTTATTACCATTTTTGGATACACAAAGCTCGCTAGTTTAAAGGAGGTTCGATGTTATCAAGCTTACAGGAGATAGCATGCTCTGTTCGCAGTGGCTGTTGAGGCGTCGTAGTGAACGCGCGTATTTCGATTAAGGAACTTGTAATTTACGTTGAGGGATATTAGTTTTTATTTTGTGAGTGCTTTGTGACTATTTAGTGAACTTTAAAATAATTTATAAAGGATTGTGTTTTGGGTAAGAATTTGAATATAAATATATATGCACACAACCTATTTTTATTTAAAGCCATGTTTTTTAATACGCTTAATGCAAAGGCGCAACTAAATAAGCTGTTTGCTAGGATCTTAAAACAAATTTGGAAATATTTTTTTTTATAATTCAATTAATATGTTAATAATTTATATTTAGACAATATTATAAGTTTTGTAAGTTTCTAACGGTAAACTTCCAATAAACATGAATGCTTGTTACCAATTATCCTCCACTAAATCTGTTTTATGAGCACTTAAGCAAAAAATATATTTCAAATTAAAATAAGTATAATTTTAAAATGTCATATATTTCATCGTAAAATATACAATATAAGACGCATCTTAAATATATTATATCACTTAATTGTCCTCTATAAAGTTCAATAAGGCTTCAGCGAGTTTGCAGTTGGATATCGAAGGCTGTCCGACCGGTACGAGATGCCACCAGCTTAAAATGAACCCTCCAACCTGTTTACTGAGCACATTCTATCCGAAAAATTATTAAATCATTCTATATTGTATAATATATAAAGACAATTTACCTAATTCCGGATAACATTTTTCATTTCGTTTATGAAAGTGTTTGGGTATAATTAAATATATCGGTCATAAATGAATGCACTGAATTGAATGTTAAATTTTTTACATTATTATTATTCTATATTGTGTATTAGATTAAATTTCAGTGATGTTACCTAATAGTTGTTTGATAAATATAACGGGTTATCTATTTCTAAGAATTGTAGAAATTAAATCTAAGATGGACGAGTAAAAAGCAAGAGATCGACAAGGCTGGATAAAGTATTGATATAAAACTGGATTTTAGCGTTGGCAAAAACTTAACAAACGGCCATATTTATTCTCATTTGGAAAAATGTCAGCTTTGTTTCCATGGCATTTGTTAGATGACTAAGGAGTGGCTAGGGCACGGAAAGGTGAGGAATCACTTTAAAACAGACTTAACTTTGAGAACGAATGTTTTATAGAACATTAATGAATATATTTTTTGTTAGGAAAGTTGTTTCTAAACATAAACATGACTAAAACTTTCTTCAGATATAATAGATTACGTTTATTGCTTGTGATTTTACTTTCACATTGAGTAATGATCAAAAAGCAATAAAATAAAAGCAACCGGTTGAAATATGACCGAAACATTCGAGACTTCGGTAACTATTAAATAATACTCATACTCTACTGTTATATTTTTGACATTATAAAACTGTTTAAAATATTAAAACGTTAATTCTTCGTGTACTTCAGGTCTTTCTGCTTTGAAAGAACACGCGTGAACGGGAAAATTTGTTTCTTTTCGTTCTCTCGAATCACTGATAGCTAAAATGATTTAAATCATAGTCTTTATAATATTATTTTGGAGTATACGACGAAAATTTCCGGATATATTTCGAATATAAATTCTATTGATGACCGATAATTATACCGATTTTGTGTCAGTGCTTTTAATCGAAGAGAAATCAAACATTATAATATATTTTAATTGCCCGATTAAGTATCAAAGTTGTTACGTAATTTGAAATTTGTCTTTAAAGTGAAACTATATTAATACGTAATAATAATATTCCTTTAATAACCTATTTAATGAAAAATGTATATAAACACTCTTAAAATGTCTTCTGAAATAAAACTCGATTTTTAAATCCCTTTAAAAATGAGCAAAGAAAAGCTGAGAAAAGAATATAAATAAAGTAACAAAATGTGTGTAAATCAATTCTGCTAAAAGTTTTTTAACTCGGATTAAAAGATACATTATAATACAAAGGCTTATTTTATTGGAAATACTTTCACAAATATGATTACATGTAGTTATTATAGTACTCGTCGTAAAACAGCAACGATGTTAATATTATATTATAATGTAAGAAAAGTGTATGTATTACAAAATAAAAGTTATTTTGATAAACTTCACCGTTCGGAAACCATTGCATACTCAGATAGCTGCTAGTTGACAACATGGTAATGAGTTTGGAATCTCGAAACTACACATTTAAAGGGAAGAAACCTGAAGGATTAAATTTCATTTCAAAAATAGATATTACGAAATGTAAATAGTAGAAATTCTTTGTATTAATTGATTTTTACCTTAGAAGTTTTATTATTTTAAGTACACCACTTGAAGTTGAACATTATATAAATATATTTTATATTTGTTAGAACTATTAATAATTTTAAACCTACAAAAGAACAAGAAAATACTTTTAAAATGTGAAAAAGTTTTCCCTAACTTCGTACGAGGTAACACTTCGTCTGTTTGATGTTAAATACAATATAGAGCTATTTCGGTAACGGTTACTATAAATCAAAAATGTCAAATATAGATAAAGAATATATAAAGTCTAAGCAAACATGTTTTTTTTTCTTGTAATAAGAACGAAAAAGATATTTTATTTAAGGCTACATAATTATTATAATCTAAAGGAGATTTTTTTATAGAATTTCATCGTGCATATATTACTCAGTCATCGGTATGGTAACATAACCTTATTAGAGATGACGTTTCAACCAGTCACCTTTCACCTACTCTTGTCAAAAGTCAAGTCAAATAGAAAACAACGTGATAATGACCGGGGCTGCGTGACAATTGTTATGCAACAAGGCACAAGCACAGTATTCAGTGTTGGTTGTGACACTTCACTTCATTCACCTGTTTTGGGGTTAATTTGAGAGTTCAAGATACAATAGATAGATACCTTTGTAACCGATGCATAAGTACTTACCTATCTTCGATGCAGAGGCGTTCTGAAGATATTCTTTTCAAACGGCTGGCAAACGTTTTGCGTGATTAAAGAAATGTTATAGTTGCAATTATTATTATTCAATAGTTATCTGGTATGAATATTATATTTATAGGTAATAATGTAAACTGCATGCTCTAATGATCGAAATGGCCTTGAGAGTTTAACGACCAGAGAAAGGTTCGAAGTATAATCTCTCTACTATGCTCTATGTCGTAACAATCGACTTGGTATATATAGATTCAACTATCACTAGTTTCACGGTCTTGAAGGAGAAAACTATACTATTCTTTTAATTTAATTTCAAATGTTTTGTCTTCTTCGTATTCTTTTCGTTGTCCGTTATATTAATTCGAGAATAGTTTAATACATAGGTGAGAGCGAATTTTACGATGGTCCGTACCTGTAACTTAATATTTCTTCGTTTATTTGAAAAGCAAAAATCTTTCACCATTATTGTTAGAAATATACACCATTTGTATATTAGTTTTGGTTCTAAATTCAAAATTTAATGTAAGCTTATATTAAATTCTTATCGAAGGCTTGTTTTCGTTAAAGCGAACTTGGTGTGGGTGGTGTGTGTTTAATTTAGCGAGTAATTGCACAGTTTAGCCGAGTGACAGGAGTCCAGATCATATCTGTCTGATGTATCGGCTGTATGCTGGCAGACTGCGCCTTGGTGCGCGTCATTACTTCAACTACTTATGTTTTAAAGAAAAAGAAAGAAAAGTAATATAAACTACAATTATAAACGTACAGGCGTTGTATTTTTAATTATAGAGAACAGTAAGGCGAAGAATAATTATATCTCATAGAGAGGGCTCAAAGGTTAACCAAAACTAGTTGGCACTTAAATGTTTTTATGAACCTGTAGTTCGTGTCATTTTTATATATATATACATTTCGTTTTATTCAAGTATTAATAATAAATAAACATTTCCATATGAAGCTCGGCTGTAATAACTCTTGTTACGTGCGGATGTGTTTAGGCGTGAAAGTATTCAGATGCATATCACAGTGGGTGTCGAGGGTATGAATAGAAGCTATAATTATGCAATATTTGAATTTGATTTATCTATTGTCTCACGACCTTCTAACACTTTTATATATTTAAAATTTTAATAATATCTTTTAATACTCTCGTATACACATACATGTATTGGCAATTGCAGTTAGTTTACGTCTCCTGTAATTTTTTCCAATTTCAAAAAAAACTCCGTGCAACTTTTGTCTATTTCCAAATAATATCCGTTATCTGAACGTGTAACTAATCAGACTTCAAGGCAAATCCTTATAACAATGACCGTTATATTTCGCGATTACACAATATATTAGCGAACAAATGTTCCTTGTTTTCTAGTTTCATACATTTTGACTCTTAATTGAAATGTGAACAAACTGTAAGTGAAAGCGTTTATGTAACAGAGTAACTAATAATACGTTTTGGTTATATTTTTTAATTATTTTTTATTATAACATTTATCTTTATCTTAAATATTATTTTAATGTATTTTATTACTGAAACGACAGAGAGCTTTGTAACGTTTTTGGATTCAATCATTAACCTATATTATATAAAACAATCGGTTTGTAAATGTAGTGTATTATTTGCAAATAAATAAAAAAATAAATGGAAAATTTATAATTAAATTTTTTTAGGCATAATAATTTTAAGTAAATAATTAATTTAAGATATAGATATTCAAGCTTTTCTAATTTGATTATATGAAAACGAATTCGATTAAAGTTGATGAATCATGATAAAAGTGAAAAGTTATTATAATTTAAATTTATTACGCGTGGAACAATATTAAGGATTTATCACAAAGTGAGAGTGATGAATGATTTCTGTATTAAGTTGTTTATATAAAAAATATTATGATCATTAATGATTATTGATAAAAGATAATTAATTTTTCATATAATTTCATTCATTATACGTATATCATTAAACAGATAAGATCTTAACAAAATAAAAATTTCTTTCTATATAATTGACCTAATATTTCAAACGAAAGTGTCTTGAATATTTGCATAATTCTTATCACCAACACATAGTTTTGGGTAGGCATTTCGAACGCTGGACTACTATTTAAAAACAGAAAATGTTCATATCAATACTGTTCGACAGTTATATTACATAGAAATATATTAAACCCAGAGGTATAGAACGCGAAAAAAGTCAATGACCCGCAATCAACTGTAAAGTTAACAGTTATCAAAACATTTAATTTGTCCAATCTTTGTACAGGTCACGTTTGATATTGAGAAGGTGTAAATTAATTGGGAAACAAGTCTAGCTGTTTTATTGTTCTGTTCAATATCATTCACATCTTCCGCTATTCCATTACATGATAGAATGGAAAATCTCGTTATTTCCTAAAAAAAAAATATATATATATTTTAGTACATTTTTTTTTATAAAGGACGTAATCTTGATGTTTAGAGATTAGTAAACTTTTTTCTAATTACTGATTAGTTCAAGCATAAAGGATTAGTACACAAAAGATTTCACAATTTGTATGCGTTATAATCAAGACTAATACGTAATATGTAATAAAGTATCCCTTATAAGTATAAGGGATACTCTCTATGTAATTTCTTTACTGCTTTAAACAGCTTCAATAAATGCTACAGTCTTTATAAGTAGCTGTTATTTAAAATATCTAAACATCCTTCGGCCAATTTGTTAGCACAACCGCCAGCAATGCAATGAGGAAGCGACGAGTTGTCGCGCCCGTCGGGATCCGACCACTTTGTGGTTAGGGTTGCCTAGTTTGGATACAACTTACATTCTACGTGAGACATTACACCTGAGCTATACAGTGAATTCATGTATAAATATCCCAATTATATATTTTTTTATTTAATGTAAACGAAGATTTCAGACCTTTTTTCTTAAAATAATAATTATAAGTTCTGTTTTCAAAGCCCTTACCCAGTCGTTTCCAATCACGGCTCAAAAGTCAAGGAAGATCTATCTCGTAAGCGAGCCTTTGATGTTATCCTGTGATTATCTGCCATCAGCATAAGACTAGCTGGTTATATTTAACCTTAATATAAATAAATATCAAAATATATTATTATTATTACTTTTAAGGAGTATGTACATAATAGGTTGAAAGTTTTATATCGTTAGGAATTTGATTAGAACATCCCGTTGTTTCTTCTGGTTAATGTTTTAATGATAGAATGAGTAAGTATAAGCAGTTAGGAATTTAGTTTCCATTTTATGTTTAGTATGTTACATTGCTATAAAGTTTACGTAGCATCGAGTAATAAAGAAAGACTTATATAATTAGTAAAGACTCTTCATTGGAGTACTGTGAGATTTACGATTACTCGTAGGTTAAGGAAATTTATATTGTTTTGCAGGTCAATGTTTTTATCGATAAAATCGAACGGATATCGATAAGACCTTCGGAAAACGATTATTGAAACGATATATCTCTAATCGATTGTTAAATTAAATATGTAGGAAGAATATTACATTAATGTTCGTAACCTCGTGGTTGTGAATTCCGCAAACCTATTTACGTAATGATATCCAATTTCATTTTGAAAGCAAATCGTAATCTTAATCGCGACCTTAAATGGTTGACATAATGTATCGTATTTAATGTAAATGTTCGATACAATGTATCGTATTCACAGAGTATAACCGAAAAATTAATCGATTATGACATTTTTTTAACGAGATAAACTCTCGAACATTATCAGAACTTACGTCTAAAGGAATTATATAAATATCGTACTTAAAAAACTAAATTTTTCGATAAATCTAAGGAAAAGTTAAGAATATTCTGTCACTTTAAGATTTAAGACAAATTCAAAAGTAGTAAGACAAAATGTGTACAATAGAGTTACACAGAAAGACGGTAAAAATCCACATAAAGAAATACATTTTCCTAGAAATAATATCGTATTACGTTCTTCAGGGCCCAAGATCGAAAAACCTCTTAGAATATCTGGAAAACTTATTGTATACCAGAATTTATACGCATTTAACAACACATAAATCATTATAGTAGCCTTACAAAATTAAATTTATATCTCAATGTCAAATTTCCTTTTCATAATACGCGTTAAATTAATGAATTTCGTTTATATTTTTTTAAAGTTAAAATAAAAAGTTTAGAACTAAAAAACAATTGTGAGACAGATCTGTAATGAATTTCGCAAGTCACGTATTTAATTTATTTACGTTTTGAAATAAGTCTGATTTAAAAAAAAAAAGTAAAAATATATTTCTATTTCATTGTTTCCATCGAATAATCGAATTGTTTAAAATCTAAAAATTTGAAAATAGAAATTTTGTTTAAGACGACTGTGAAATAATAAAAAAAATCTATACTTTCTGCAAACAGACATGAAAGTTTCTAAGAAAATATTGCAATATAACTTTCATTTTGGAGAGACAAATAACTGAAAAAAATATACGCAAAGTGATAAATTGAAGATATTGTAATAAGACAAGTTGATTAAATTAAAAATTATCAAGAATTAACATTTTAATAATATAGTGTTACATTGTAAGAAGTCAGTTTAGAATTTTTTTTAGTTGTATTATATTGTAAACTTGTCAGCGCCAGCTTCCTACGTTACAGTGGTAAGATATTGAGCTAATATATAGAATGTACTGCCTTTATCATGTACTTAGTTGACAATAGATAATATATGTTCTTCTTATCTAAGAAAGTAATTATGACTAGTTATTTTAAATACATGTTTGTGAGGAAACAAGAATTGATAACATGTGTGCCTTATAAGATGACTTTGAATTTATCGTTATAAAGAACTATTGACAGCCACCTGTCTGTTTGTATGGTGTTAGATGTTTGTCACCCACACAGGCTTCCAAGCGCTTTCATTATACGCCTTTCAGCTAATTATGCAACGTCACATGCGTGCATGCACTGTACACAATAAAGGTTATCGACCAGATGCTTACAGTTATGAATTGGAAAATCGATAATATTGGAAATTATTACATTGAAAATAAATAGTTGCTTCCCTCGATGTTAATATATAAGCGTTGATTGCTTAGATGTAATAGGCTTTCACTTAATTTAATTCCAACCTAAGCAAGTTCGCGTACACATAACATAGCTTAGAAAATTCCTTGAAATAAATTTAATAATTATGTGACATCAATGCGTATATTTCCCTACATTTAATTTCCCGAAGGCAATGAATGCAGAAACAATTACCATACATTAAATCGACCGGAGATATGTTAATTACAGTTTATATCGGAAGGGAAGAGGCACGACATTACACCATTTCCTTGTGAACTAACTCTCAATACACCAACAGGTTTTTGCATATGAGCAATTTTTGATATGAACCATCTTAAATATTGTATACATTCAGAATATGCTTACCTTTTATGTTTAAGTTATATAAGGTTATACATATTTTTTTTGTAATCCATGTTGGGATGTTCCACCATGTTTTTTTCAATTTCTTAGCAGCAACTGAAAACTGTAAGCAATTTTAAACAATTATTAGTTATTTAAACATAGTCGTTTACGAGTTTATAATACACAGTATTTAAAATGAACCATCGTTAATGTTTGACTCTACAATATTATTAACACTTTGAAATCTTTATTTATTTTTCATTATTTGATGTGTGTTGAATTGATTAGGGAAGCTTTAACGCGAAGAGAAAGAAACACGTTACCTTCATTTGGACATCGGCAATAGTTTTAAAAATGTACTCGCTTTAACCTCACTATTGTTTACATTTGACCTTTACTTGAAAATTTGTTCTAAATGTCAGAGACATATTACATTTTTTTTTGCTAACATAAATTAAAAAAGAATGAAGGTTAGCTATTATTTTTGAATTTTTTTTTTACTGAATGTGGAGTTAAGTTTAATAAATACTGGGAATAATCCCACGGGAATCGTAAATTTTCCGGGATAAAAGCGTGTATACTTGTATTTATAAACAACCTATTATATATTATACAAAGCAGGACATAAAAAATAGGTTGCTTTCAAACTAACTGTTCAGTATTTATTTTCTCGGAAGTACACGTACGTTTCTGCAGCCAAAATGAGCAAACAGTTATTAATAAAGCGAGGCCTTTTGAATATAAAGCGATAAATACATTCAAAATTTAATTATAGTGTATGCGGAAGAACATTTAATAACGGGTTCAATATTGCACGGTGCATTTAACGGGAACTATAACGTAATTTTGCTTCCTTCAATACAGTTAAGTCGGCATACGCATTACTATTCAGAAATTCCCAGGTACCCATTGTTCATTGAATCTATACTGCTTTTCTTGAATACTCTGTGGTACGTAATCTCAGTTTCACGCTGGTAAGACTAGAAAATAGAGATACTTCTATATATAATAAATTAGAATAAATATTAATATGGTTTCTATATTATATTTTTCCCGCGGGATCGTTCGTCGTGGATATGAATGAAAAAAGACTTATGAGTTAGTATAGACTATGTATAAAAATATGTATTTACATCCATCCACTGCTAGGAGTGCTAGCATTTTAACTTTTTTCTATAAAATCGATTTAGAAGCTCTTTTCCATACGCCACACGTACAACACATAAACACAAGTGTGCATGTAGATACTGAGAAACACACCAGTTATGGAGTTTTTATATTTCTGTGAAATACTACTAGTTTATAGAATAATTAATATATTTTTTTAAACTATATCATTGTAGAGAAAATTTTGAATTTAGAACAATAAAAAAATACATTATATTTATTTTTAAAATTTTATAAAAAAATAGAATTGTTTTACTAAGAATGACCGAGGTTACGACCAAATAGGTTTCATTAAGATTATAATTTTTGCTTTATATAAATAATAAATTAAACGCAAACTCTGTTGAAATAAAATAATTATATTCCATTAATTCCTACAGTACAAAGGTGTACAAGAAAAGAACGACGATCACACATAAATCATTCGAAGCATTAAATTATGTTCGTATTGATGTGTAACTTTAAACTTACAAATTTAAATACAAAGGTGGTAACTAACAAGTATAACTAAAGTTTGACTGACAATGACATTAGCAGTCCATACACATTCAACGCGACTGCTGAACGCCCATTCACATCCTGTCAGACAGTGCTCCCACAGATTATATTGCCACTATGGAATTCCAAAGTACGTGATATGTTACTTCATTTTAAGTATTTATGTCGGTATTTTATTATATATTGACTACATATCATAGTCCATGATGTATACGAGGCTTGAATGTAACAAACTTTAATATATGTTGTTTTAGGAGTGAGAAAGAAGGAATAGCATTACAAAAATAGAATTATATGTTATAAAAAAAATAATAGATAGTGGCACTTGGAAATGGAAAGTAACCTCTTTAAAAATAAATAATCTGAATGGGTAGAAGCAAACATAACTCTTTAGTGATCAGCTAGGAAAAAAGTGTATTAAAGCTTAAATATAATTTTATTTATAATAGCCTATCAAATATTACTGTTTAAATTAATAAAATCCCACACACTTTATTCCTTATTATATTTAAAAAAGGAATAATTACTTAAAAAAAATAAATAAAGACGAAATTGGTTCAAATCCTTTCCAAAAAATTTCCTATACGGTCATGATACAAAAATTTATAGCATGTAATATATTACAAACAGGTTGTCTTCGAGGAATTGAAGTCCGCCGAGCTGAGACTTGAATACATAATGCTTATCAAGTTCACTTGGACCAGTTGTCAAACCAATGTGTCAGATATGATATCAATTTAATTAGCTTCTAGCAGAAATAGAAATGCAATTCCTACAAGATTTACCGTGCATGCCAAATGAGTTTCTTATGTGTATATGAAAAGTTTGTTTTGTCAAAGTCTTACATTCTCTTCTCTTTATTTGAGCTGAAAAGCTGAAGGGTGACAGAATTAAATATTGTTTACTTTATATTCGTAATATACTTCACTTTAGCATCAAGCTCGTTATTTCTCCATAGCCAAATTCCTCTGCAATTTCAATATTGATATCTGTCTATTCTAAATTCTGCTTTGACAAATTGTTGTTTAGATAATTAATTAATGTGATATTAATTTACCTTTTCAATGACGTCTGCGTTCGTCACTAACATAACAGTCTTAAAGTAGTAGCAAGCTTTTTATTTGTACTATGTACATAAAACATTATAACTATTTGATAATCAATTACTCTCCTTTTTATTTCTATATTATATTTTACCAAAATTTTATAACAGCTATGTATATTATCTCCAAACACAAAAATTAAATTTATAAAAAATTAAAAATATATTTATTTATGATAATAACATCGTAAAAAAAACATTCTATGGTTTTGATTTACATTTTAAAGGTATTTAGGTTAAAATTTAATTCCACAGAGTTTTGATCACATTATAGTAGCTGTAAATGATTATATGAATAGAATTATATTGGTGAAAGGTTAAAATAGTGAGTTAAATTAAGGTGTGCCCACTAGAGCTGCGAAGGTGCAAAGCAATCCGCTGGGAAAAATAATTAATGTACTAAGTAAATCTCATATAATAATTCACGTAGCAAAATCTAAAATTCATTTTTTTTAAATAATAATTAGTAGTGTGTTATTATTACATTAATGGGTTGTTTTTTTAGTTTTTCAAGCGATATGCTGTGATATATTTAACGCAGCAACGTTTATTTGAAAATTTTATATGTGTAATAGAAAAGAGAAAAATTTTATAAAAAAAATTATCGTTGAGTAAAAATTTACGATATGTAACTTTTTTACTAAAACTATGGTCTTCACATTTATAGCATACCACTACATAAATAAAGATAACATGCTCATAGCAATAATAAATCGAAGTGTGTACTATAGGTTAGTATTATCCCATTACTTACTCTGTCCTTATAAGGCCCCGGGCTATAACTCATTAACTTTTCTATTGTGTGCTTACAATAGAAATATTTCAATCCCAAAGTTACTATTCTTAATAAAATATAATTGCTTTACAATAATGTTTTTTCAAGCGCAGTGTAAAAAAAAAATTCCTGCTTCGGCAATTTTTTTTCTTTCTGGTTTCATTTAATTAACGAATCCAAATATAAGCGTATGTTTCAAAAGTAATTGATATATATTTTAGATGTACGGTCGTATATAGTTTTATGATGTGAAAAACAAAAATCGTTAACCTAAAAAAATATATATGAAAAGTCTGAATGTACTGAATTTCTAAGCTCAAACGGACCGGAACAAGTTAATGCGACAAAACTATGACTTTCACGGACATCACCAGCAGCTCGTTCACGTTGCTCAAGTAAGTTACGAGTCGAGTATTGGAATACGCGAATCAACTGTTTTCTTTCCCGTGAAACTATATAGGTTATGATGTTTATATCTCAAGTGTTGATGAAATCGCATTTAAAAAGCTGGTCGCAGCGGAACTTGTTTTGTTAGTTCGTGTTTTTGTACCTTCTATGGTATAATCCGGAATAATGTAAATTGTTAGCCCTTAGGTGTTCTTGTTTCATTCTACTCTAACAGCTTAATGAAAGGTATAATTGCAGCTCAGAAATTCTGGTTGAATGATTGATTGCAAATACGAAAATCTTGCATATAAATAGGCGTCAGTTCAAAAATGGTCAAGAATACTAATATCGGATTGTAAATAACAAGCAAAATCTAGGCATTTAATAATTATACATAAATATTTGTATGTATATTTTAGACTAAAATAATTCATGATATTACCTAAATATGCTAATGCAATCATCTTTCTGATCTTTTATTTCGAATTTACGTTTCATATTGAGCTATTTACATCATTGATCAGTCAGGTTTAGAGTCAAGACTTATTTTATAATAATAGTGATGGCAAAACATTAAACGATAGGTTTAGAGTAGGGTTATTCCGGTTCTCTCGCAAAAATAGCAGATACGAAAGTAGTAACTTCAAGTTGATATTCTATAAGAAAGTGGCACGAACTTGGCAAAACCGGTGGGCTAATCTGCTGGTTCTAAATGGACGGCTCAAAAACTGTTCGAAAAAACAGGTAGAGCCTCAAATAACTAAAGCCAATCGCAAAGTTGGGAACAATAGCTTGCCCACGCTGAATTTGGCTTCATTCCTATGATCTAAAAGTTGTTTAACGTGTAGTTGCAATTTAATATAATGTTATTTAGAGAAATCGGGTTTTGTTTTGGTCTAAATAATTATTCAACTCCAATAGTACCGTGTAATGTTGATACAAGGACGGTTATGTCAGAGGCACCGGCTCGGTTAGCATCTTGAAAGTAGAAGGACTTTGTTCGTAATTATACAATGGTTTGCAATATTTTGAGTAAATTGTTTGTAAAATTTTGTGGAAATAAGACTTTAATGTCCATTAATTAATTTCCTAATTCATTATAATGATTTCAAAAGCTATTAAGTTGAATATTGTATTAGTTTGTTTATTTAGAACGTTCAAATACTGACATTTATTACAAACACTATGTTCTAAAAAATCTGAGATATTTTAAATGAAATAACCAAATGAACAAAGTTTGTTATAAGAGGAGATCAAAATTTATAGACGTCTAAATGCGATGAAAGGGCAAACCGTTGGATATCTCAAGGCCGAAATACAGGTTGCAAGATTGGGTGGGTCTTTTGTAGTTAAAGAATTTATCATCAACATATTTTATTAACAAATATGGATATAAATATAAAAGTGAACGTTAATTTATGCTAAGATTCAAAAGATTTAAATCTTTTTATATAAATATTTATCTATATATAAATAATTTTATACAGAATTTTTTTTTATAATATTAGCATTTGCATTGAAACTATATTTCGGCTACGTTGCGCAGTTTGTAGTTAAATGTTACATTGAATAATTCCAAGTAACGTAACAAGAATTTATCTGACACGTTTATATACAACATTTACAATGAGAATTCTATTTGGCATTGGCTTTAAAATATAATTTCGTATCACGATAAATCTGTTTCTAAATACCGTGTACCTGTTTCATTGTATCATAAACTACGAGTTGGCCGAAGGTCTGTCATTGGAAGGGACTGTTCTGACCCAATAAACAACTTAACTAATATTGAGCCAGTATCACATATATCGTATATCGGAATATGTCTATTACCTCATACGGTTTTGCTCCAAGAAACACGAAACATTTATACGAAGTTTCACTTGGAGTTAATGGTTTTTAAACTAAGGCTATGTAACATTCGACATTTCTTACATAATACATTTTTGAGTCAAGTCACGGACCTAATAATATTCATCCATTAGACGAAACCAGTCTAACAACATGACAATTTATACGGCGAGACTAAAAGCCAGACGTAGAATGATTGTTAGTTTTCCAAGAACTAATCGCGTGTTTCATCTCCAGATGTCGCTAGAAAGCCTGTGACACGGAGAGAGATATACATCGTATTAATTGTTATATCTTGCGCATACGTGAGTTATATTTGCAAAATAATTAAAGTTATTTACATACATGTACATACATACGTATTTATTCTATATATTTAATCAATCTGTGAATTATCTTAACTCTAGAATTCACCAGTAATTCAATAGCCCATTTGCCTGATCGTAATGCTTTAGATATATAAGCTGAATGCACCGGTATTGCTAGATATGAATGAAAACCTCTTACACGCAATCTCCTGCGTGGGTTAGATCGGTCGTTAGATAAAGGGAGTATCTCATTAATATCTCTCTTCCTTAATGGTGTTATGTTGAACGAGGAGGATTTGTTATAAGTAATTTCGCAATATTATATAGAAATAAGGCAATTAATTGTCAATACAATCGCGATGTGCACGTGCGATCAAATCGTCAGTGATATGAATTGTGTACGTTTGTATGATAAATGTCCCTGATTAATAAATATAATTTCAAGAGCTTTTCTATTAGTACTTTTAGTATAGTAGATGGTGTGAACGAACTCTCTACAGACTGATTATAATAACGCACAACGGTTAGATGTTAATTATTTCTCATGATCACTTTAAAATCCAGATAAAGACTGTTATTAAGAATCAATTCCGCTGATAGCTCAGTGCGATTAACCTTTAGGCGGTTAATGCTGCGATTCTATGACCACTTCATTACATTCGTAATTATTCACGCCATAGTAAGACGGAATTGTATTTTGAAATCGAAGTGACTTGGATAAAGCAAAGCCAAAGTTATATAATTCGTAATACACTGAATGAATTCCTGTTCCAAATATTTTGTGAATGAAAGATGTTAAAATTGTCGCTGCCATATTAAAATTACAAAGCTCCTACTCGGGTGCATACATTCATACCAGTTTGTAAGGTGAAGCAAGGCATAGACAGTTTGAAAGTTATATATAATTATTCTTTATTATAGAAAAAGCTGGTTTGTACTCAGCACTGCGATGCCAAGACCGTACAGCATAGACAACGGCGCTTTGCCCAAGCTACTAATCGGTTTTCCGTGTTGTTTGTACTTTTATTTTGTAATGAAAGCCTTTATTTTGTTACCAAGTCAAAGTAGCGGTTCACAATACTTAATACACACAGAGTGTTTATATTATTTAATCTATAATAATAAATATTTATTTCACGATAAGGATATACTTGTTTTAATAGCTTGATATTTACTTCGTAGGCTTTAATGAATCGCGCCTACTTAATATTAAGCAAACGTCCCTTTATATCTAAATCTATTACAATAATAATGTGTACTGTGAAGTACTTTGCAATAAAGATTAGTCTGAATGTTATCTGCGTCAAACAATTTCAATATAAAATTTATGATAAAGGTCTTAGTATATTAAAATATCATTAAATTCATTCATCACTATTCCGATCTTAATGAATGCTTTCGAGATAAAAAAAAGTTATATATAATATAGTATTTATTCTTACTGTAGTTTAATGTTATTTTGTGAACTCAAATCATTAATTATTTATGTTATAGAATGTTTTGCATACTTTTGTTTGCTTCGTAAATTTATTTAAGCATACATATTTTTCATTTATTTACGAATATTTTAAACTAGGATGTGACTTTTGTCGTATCTTCCAAAAAAGACATAGCCTTGTACATTTATGCAAGGACAAATTGTCACCGAGATTTCCATCTGTTGAACGCGTCTCGTTTTATGGAATTCATTGAAACATTTTGTTTAATATTAACAAAATTCTTACTTCATAACTTCATTTTTGGTGATTTGATTTGAAATATGTACGTTGTCAATGTCATACTTTAAAAAGGATGACTAGTTGTTGCTGTTTTGTCAACTTTCGGCTTGTCTTGGCTTAATGTGTAATAATATATAACGTACAAGCTTCTAAAATTTTTAAATATACATACATACATACATACATTCTAAAACACCAACTTTCTTATTTCAATATTAAGAGTGGACATACCGCTATCTTTACATTTGAGTAATTGTGGTGTATGAAATTATGAGCATTGTTTCGAACAATACTTTAAAAATTTCTCTTGACCTCTATACAACTCACTAAAAACCCGATTAAAATGTAAAACTCATTTTTTAAACTTTATTTTCTAAACATATCACATGTTTACTAACTTATTCGCTTCTATCAGGTTCTACTTGCAAACATTTTTCTACCTGATAAATTTTGAAAATGATTGAAAATAAAACACGTTTTTAGTTTTTTATTAAAACAACAAAGAGTGTATTTGAATGTAAACTTAATATATGTATGTGGTTATTATTCTTAGCGACAGAGTTAATTGATACTAGAATGTAGTAGTTTTTTAAAACCTATTAGTCTGAATTTTTGTGAGCCATACCATGCTAACTTTTGGCATTTCATTGCCGATAAATGAATGTGAAGAATGAAAGAACTGAAATTAATGTAAAAATTCACACCAAACGTATAGATTTATAATGGTACGGCTAGGTAATTTATATAACCGTAAAGATAATAATCTAATAATGGGCCAATGTTATCAATTGATAACTGTTCTTGGACGGAACATAAAATTAAACCACGATCATTTTCTAATGTGTTCTTTAAAACAAATTAATAGAAAGTTCAACTAAATTTTAATAGATGTATGCATTGTCATTGTTTTCCTTACACATTATCCAAAAAAATTGTTGTAAAGAAAATTTAAATTGCTATGGAAACGGATAATTAATCAAATGTCACAAAGTAGCCTCTGACGCAATGATTTCGTTATAGCGGTAACGGTTAATTCGCAAATATCATTCTGCTGGCACGTACCAGATCGCATATTATGAACAGCACGAATTCTGCCCACGACTTACCACTTCATCACAGATAAACTTCGTATAGAATGCTTAACATTAGCAACCTACCACAGTGTTATTACTATGAATCTCATCAACTATGTAAACGCTGAACGAAGATATTTAAAATACAAATCCTTAAGTTGTCTGTCGGCGGACTGTCAAGACAAACTCGTATTAATCGCACTGAATATAATTTAGTACAAAATTACATTGACATAAATTGTTATTTGAGAACTACTAACATGCATTAACCAATGTCACCGGGAGTCATTATTATGGAGAGTATTCCGAACATCTAGAATCTGTAATCGATATAATCTATTACTGCAAGAGTAGTTCTAGTTGTCGGAACATTATTGCGTTACTGTTTATTTCAATTGATAGAACGCACCGCTACATTTCGTGTTATTGAAACGGCGCTAATGCAAACATATGAACGGGATAAATATCATCAGGGAAACCACTTTGTATGTCAGCGGCGATGACACGAAGATTTGCATCCTCAAATATTTTCTCCATTAATTTATATGGACGAGTTACAGAGGAATCTTCATCATCGTATTCGATTTCGTCTGATGGTGCTATGTTTTCTTTTACAATAATCACGCCATTTTCAGCCAACGCTTGATTACATCTTTCCAAGAATGTAATTAAATCGTAGTCATTTAAATGCCCAAGCACCCACTGGCACCAAATCATGTCGTATTTTTTTTGTAGCTTAAGATGTTGAAGCCCGATTTGGTACAACGTTCCCAATTTAGCATTGTTTTCGCCAAGCAATTGCTTTGCCGTGGTAATGAACTTTTCGTCTTGTTCCACTAAATCGACCTTCACGAAGTAATGCATCAAAAGATTCTTGCTGACTCTTCCAATACCGGCTCCGCAGTCCAAGGCTAAATTGGTTTTCGGTGGTTGCTCTAGTGACAATATGTAATTTAAAAATTTCTTGGACCCCTCGATGTCAATGTCCGTAATGTGGCCGAAGCCGCCGAGCACTCCGTCTATTGTTGCAGGTACATTAGCCCAGTATTTTGCGGCTTTCTTATAAAATGTTGTCTCCGTCATTGTGATGGTTGAGTGATGACGTTTCTTGTGTCTATTGTAGAATATAAGATAATTTCACACGTGCGTTACAGTTTTTATATCGATTAAATGATACGCTGATTGTAAAATGAAAATGTAGCATTTCAATAATACTGAACCAAAAAAAATTATAATTATGCTTAACATTTATGAATGTCAATAAAATCTCTCATGTTGTTATTTTTGTTGAAGGCCCTCATAGCAGCAGTGAATGAGACAAAGGAAGATGACTTCCGTGATGCTTTGAAGGTCCAGACGGAACAGCAATTGGCGCTGGTTCCGCGGGGACCAACCCTCGTGAAAGACACAGTCGCATACAACACTACTATAACCACTGATGATACGGTATTACACCTACTTAATTTATAGTAAAGAAGCCTAGAGATTCGATGTAAACAAAAACTTCTACCCGTAAAAACCTATTGCTTGTCAAAACAAACGATTTAAAGTTGCCATTCTCTTTGACCATATTGAAACTTGTAATTTATATAACAAAACTTTATAATAGATACTGAATTGCACAGATATTTTTTTTTTGTTGTCAATGAGTTCAAATCATAAATATATATAAATTGTAAGAAAAAAATCATAAACGATAATAACCATATGCTATTAATTAAAATTATAGTGTTGCTAGCATGATCATAATTTCGGAAACCTCAGAATTAAAAAACGCTTTAATATTTTTGTAATTATACATATTCTTTTTATGTTATTTTGGTTATAGGAGGAGCTTCGAGCTTTACGCCCAGACGGCACCATTGTCACAGAAACGAGGCACACAAAAGAACAAGAACGACTTTGTGACGAAGAGTTATCCAAAGACGAGGTACGTGACAGTGATAATGCATTCACATTTATAAGAAGTAATGTGGAAGTAAAACTATACATGAAATATTTAATTGTTGCAGGCTAAATCAATAAAAAGTGACGAAAGCCTGGTGGAAGAAACAGGGGGTACAGAGCGACGTAAGAGAGTTGATCTCGAACAATCCACGGACCTGATGGCGGGAGGTCTAAGAGTTGGTACCCAAATACATTCCAGAACACGAACAGAAGAGGGTATGTATGATTTTTATATATTATAAAAATTAGAAAACTGTGATTGGGGTTGCCCATATAAAAGAAATGGCCATAGAACAAGTAAAATTTCCTATAACTGATAACATAATCCCATATGTTCATAACGACTTTTTCATCCTATTGAAGTAAAACAGCCGATTCATTCGGCAGACAGCTTTTTATTCGTCGCTGCCGATGTAATAAATTAAATTTTTGTTTTTAGTTGAAAGAGAAGGCCAGCCTAATATGGAAGATGACTGGGAAAGTTTATCTGTAAGAATGCGACGACAGCGCCGTCTACGTCAAAACGGTGTGTATTCAGAACTGTGATATTATACTACTCGTCGGTAGATGACGCTGAGAGCTATTGAAGCTTCTATTGTAATTAATGGAACAGTTCGCGCTAGATGGCGGTATCCAAAACTTAAGAATACCATTTTGCTACTGTCTAATGTAAATCAATATATATCATAAAATAATGATACTTAATGAGATCTAAGACTTTCGCGAGTTTTATTCATTTAGATGAAACTAATATTTTTCGGATATAATACGCGTGCTTTATTTTTTGTTAAAACTAAATACTGCCGAAGTTTCCGCTGAATTGTTGTAAAAGGCTGAAAAGTAATCGAAATGTCGGGAGTATGTAGTTTTAACAAAAAATAAAGCACGCGTAGTATATCCGAAAAATATTAGTTTCATTTAAATTAATAATGATACTTTCCTATACCTCTCAGTAAAGTTGTAATGACATTATAATTATAAAATATAATAAAAGTTAATCAAGGTCAATTTATAACATCGTGACAGAATGTATGCTAACTTAAACTTTAACCGTAGGTATTAATTGTGAATATCACAGAATCATTTGATATATGATACGAACATAAAATTTGTCAGTCCCTACTATAATTGTTACACGCCATATAAAATAAAGTAAAATAGCAACTCAAGTGAGATGAATCATTGAAGACACCGACATTGACATAAATCTCACGATTTTAATCGTCATACCAAGATTTCTGTTATAGAAATTCATTATATAGCCAGTATCGTGCTAATCATCATTCAATTAGCTTGGTGGAAAACAAAAATAATTAAGTGTTATCGAATACTATGCAATGCCAGCGACAGCGTCCGTGTTACAAGATTACTGGGTACCTCCTTAATTTTAGATATTTTTTGGATGATCGCAGACGCGCATGATAGGTCGGTGTAGAGAGTCGTAGGTAAGCTTATGTCTGTCTTATGGCTTATGTCTGGTCCTAGGCTGAAATGCTGATGATCATGTGCATTAAAATTAAATTTATAAGTTGATTTTATAGTTTAATGAAAAAACTATGGACTCCCATACAAAACTTCGTCTCTTATTTCAAACCCTGCAAGTTTTCTGTCACAAAAACAAATAAGGATTGTTTTTTTCCAAGCTCCGGTTAATGTTTATAATTCATATTAATTTCAACAAAATTTGTTTCGTGGTTTAGACTTCCAAAAGTTACAGACACAGACAAACGTATTTAAACATAATTTCAGCATAAAAATTCGCTTTCCACGGTTTTTTTTTTGTTACCACGACATGTCTGCGCTTTTGCTATTTATGGAGAATCCTTATCTATTTTCAGAACATGGAACGTAACTACGTAATAATTATAATATATTATTTCATAAATATTAATATTGAGAGTATGTTATTCAATATCTACCCACTAATCTGCTCCGCTGCCATTTAAAGTAACTTGCAGAAATTTATAATAATTCGCATAAATTATATTTATACGCACTTCGACAATTATATGGCTATGAATAAAATATTACGTCTGCTAGTTTTTGTTATGTAACTTTATACGGAACTAGAGACTGTGGAAGTTTTATTGGCGTTTGTTGGATCGCTTATATGGTTTTATACGCGTGAAAATATATTTAATAGCTTCGAAGATAAGCACTTAAGAAGCACATACAGAAGCACACATAAAAATATCTTTAATTTTCAATTCCTTTTTCATAGTTCTTTGAATATACAGCAAGGTATGAAAGTGCAAATTAAGAGATTTCTTTCAACTGAAACATTTTTATTTCACCATTGTCTTTCACTCTGATTAGATTAATAAATGATTCTTTTTTACTCTAACTATTATTTCTTGGCTCTGTATTAAGTTCTTGTTCGTAAGATCTGAAGTTTTTTATTTCTATTTCAACATTATAAATGTTATCTGTTTATAATTTGCCCTCCCTATCAAATCGCCTTTAATAATGTCGTCACGACATCAACTAGTATTTTTATTTATTGTATCGTATAATACACTTCGTTCTGTTAGATATGCCCTCGATTCTTTAGAGCAGAGCAATTAAACATTGTCAACTTACAATATCTTAGAGTCGTTACATATTTTGACCTCGACTTACAATGGACTTGTTTCATACCAAGTTTATAAAACCCATTGTATCTATTATGGCACGAACATAGTATAAAGTAACAAGGAAGTTTGAAATTTAAAGACCTTTGTAAAATTTACTATAACATAGTCAATGCCTTAAATGCTTGAAAGCGCTAAGCCATTTCTACTCGATTATTACTCCATTGAAACAGAACTTCAGAAGTCTTGTTTACTTTTTAAATGTAGTTTGGAAATTTAATTGCTTTAAGTTGTACGTGAACGAAAAGTCTGTGTCCATCAAATACCTTATATGGCGTCTCATTGAGCCTACGCTAGGATCTGAGGTCAGGCGGCTTGTGACACGCACAATTAGACGAGATACTGGTAGAAAATATTGTGCTTTTGTGTTTTGTGCACGTTTTTGCAAAACGAGAGTTATTTGGACATTATTTTGCAACGATTCGTAAGTCAGCTTATATTTAATTTTAAAATATTTTTGATTTTACAAATTATGTTTTTTTTTTTAATAATATAGCATGCAGGTTCTTTTTGATATTTAAATATATTTTTACATTATAAAATAATTGCTTCCAAATATAAATCCGTTTTATTTTCATTTAGTAAAATTTTCTTTATGTATTGAATTTCAACCTTCAATTAAATTTTATATTTTAATTATATATATATATTTATCACAAAAATTATACGAGCTTTACTAATAACGGAAACGAAATACATAAAATGCGACCTGGGCGTAATTAATTTGATTTTTATTAATATCTGTGAAATCTCTTCTCTTTAAAAAGCCGTACGTTAAAACGACTGTCGCAACATCAACTTGTAGATTTTGTTTATCGATGTTCTTGACGATTTGACGACGAAAAATTTAGTATGTCGAAAGTCGTCTCTCACATTGATGTTGGTTAATATTTTAAAATATCTTTTTCATCGATAACGTAACGTAATTAAAGTACAAT
The DNA here is from genome assembly GCF_018135715.1 of Danaus plexippus. Lineage (NCBI taxonomy): Eukaryota > Metazoa > Arthropoda > Insecta > Lepidoptera > Nymphalidae > Danaus > Danaus plexippus. The sequence continues at coordinate 4,146,107 of NW_026869849.1, read as the reverse complement.
TTTCTTTAAAATTCCTAAATTTAATCTCATTTGACATGAAAATATAATATACCTGTATTTAACGTTCTTTCATTTTAACGTAACATACTATTTTGGCTTGCAATTAAATATCAAGTTATTCTCTGACAATACTTCAATTTATTTTTCAATGAATCATAAACAAGATCACCTCTAAAGATTATTTAACTTTGTTGAATATAATATTAAAGATGTAAAGAGTTGCAACACCAAAATACATATTTTCATAATTGTTTTTTAAGTAAATTTAGTAATATCTATCTAAAAATAGTAATTATTTTTTTTAAATTAAAATGTTACTGTTATATTCTGAGTAAAGTTCATAATTATGGTGTTTCTATTCATCAAACTATTTATCATAGTTTCCAAATTAATAACAAAATCATATCCAACTGACTTGTAACTCGTAATTAATTTAGAATCACTCATTGTGTTACGTAATGCAAGTACAGTGACCTAGAAACCATAAAAGACAACAAGTGTTACCGCTACTCGTAAATGATAAGTAAAATGTTTCAGTTGTTTGCATCTCGCATTGACCTTCAGCAGTTTGGCAAACTTATTGACTTATAATTACGCCATGGCATGTGAAGATGCGAGGTGCGGCTCCATCACTTCACTCGAAAACGCCGCGCGTGCGCACGTTCCCGTCGTACACTATTAACACGTCGTGTATTTTCAGAACACGATAAAGAATACGCAAAACGACCGCTGGATATTGACATTGAAGAGGAAACGCGCAAGAAAGAAACATCTAAGTGGCTCGAAAGTCATTTCGGAAGTGACTCCCGTTCTTCGCACGATTCCATAGCTGAAGAAATAGGACGGCGACCAGAGCCTGGTTATTATGTGAAGAACAAACCTGAAGACGAAGGATATTACGGTAAAACGTCATCAGTGCCTCCACCTCCTGTTTATGGGGATCGAGTGCTTCGAAAAACAAAGTCTTCAACACCATCGGATGAGCGGCCAGTTGTATCAGGAAACCGAACAGGAGGATATTTTAAAGGTGTAGCGGATTGGTCTCAGCGACGAGCCAGCAAACCAAAGATGCCAGAACCACGAAGCTCATCTCCATCGCCTCCGGCAGTACGATCACCATATGCTAGCAACGACCGACTGATTGACTCCCCGAGGCAGGTTTATAAACGTGATTATCCCCAAGGTAGATCATCTCCTATTCCAAGGCGTCAACCTCCCTCACGTGATGACTCCGCCTACGTCTCTTCTTCTACTATGCACAGTCCACCACGTGGATCACCTTTCCGTCCTGTAGAAACAGATCGGTCATTCCGTGAACCATCAATCGAGGACGAATACAGGCCTCCCAAAGCACCGGAACGCAAACGTCAGTCAAAGCAACGTTTATCTGAGGACCATCGTTATGATAGTGGCTACAGAAGTTCCTCACGAAATGATAATTCAGGTCGGTCAAGGGACAGTCGTGATGAAGGTACTAACGAACCACCACCAGATTATTCTCCCCCAAGAGATCGGCGGGGTAGTTCAGACAGAGATAAAACGCCACCACGTAGACGAGATAGGGACGAGCGTAAACAAAATCAAAAGACGCGATTCGCTGACAACAGCAGGAGGCCGTCACCGCCTCGCAAATCAGTTGGATCAGCAATCGGTAACTCCATAAGAAAATTAGTAGGCAAAATTCGCTCTGCGTCTGCCGAAAGAAAACCTAGGTGGCGCCAATCGCGGACTCCGTCGCCGGAGCATTCATCGCGAACGTACAAACAGTACGGCGGTGAATTGGCGCCCCCCACCGGCCCCCCGCAGCGGTACTACCTCGGCGAGGATCCCTTCGCGCCCAGCATCTATGGCCGCGAACACAAGTACGAGGGCAGTTCGAGACGAGCGCCTGCTGCCGACGCCCGTGACCAACGAGAAAGGTAAGATTCTTATAATTACTCAAATTCAATACTAGAACCCTATTCCTTACACATAAGTGATGCAAAATATTTTAGTAAGCCTTAGTTTTTGTATAATATACCCACATGCTTATGATATGAACCTTATATAGAAATCTTGTTCTACAAAAGTTTCGTTCCAATTATTAGTCACATATTTTGTGAGTATAATTTAATTAATATTTCCTACTTCATAAATCTAAGGAGTCCAAAACGAACCCAACAAAGATGTAGATACTAAAATATTTTATTTTCTTTACATTTATTCGAGAATTAAAACTGGCGCTGCAATAGATTTAATTAATTTTCCTTGTGGCATTCTGTTGTGGTATCAATTACAATTTATAATTGTGTCTTTGTATAAAGTACTATTCAAAGACTAGAATATCATTTTAAATTATTAATATGCGAACATTTGAAATGAATAGTATTTAGATTGACAACCGCCGGCAAATAATTCACATATCAAAAAGCCAACTGCCCAAACATTTAAAACTCATATTATTTTTAACTTTATCTAAATCTTAAATAGTTGGAATACATATTTGGTTGCCGCGTAAATTCAAAGATGTTCCGAGTCAATAAAATACGGATATTAAGTTACATAATTAAGACTTTCGTAAATGTAACTCGAAGGTATAAGGTGAGTGAAATAATAAGCGTTTCAAATTCCGATACAAACACTTAAATAACCAGAACAGCCTCAAAGGCTTTCTTTTTGTTATGCAAATTTTAAATAATAAACAAATGTAGAATTTTAACTCTCAACGTTTCTTGCTTATTTTGAAAACAGCGACCAAGTTGCATACTAATTAATCTGTTCTAATCCATATTCTGAAACCGTTTCGTTAAATTGATATTTAACTGGCACTCCTTCAGACTAAAGTTATTTGAAAGAGAAAGTTTAATATTTCTGTATAAATATAGCTTTAAATATTTTAATATTCTACAAAAGGATCAAGTTAGAAAATAAATTTAAACTTTTATATCAGTATTATCTGCTTCGTCAAAACAATCTCGATTAAGGTTAGCTCAATCGAGTTGAGTTGCTTTTCCGGTATCTTGCCATTTTATTCTGCTGTCGTCCTTGCCGTTGACTCGCCCAGTATGGTAAAATAAACGTCGAGCAAAACAGCCCTTATTTAGCTCACTGTGCTGAATTAGTCATGTTTATCTGAAACAGTGAATTAATAAGTATTTGTTTGTAATGACGAATGACTCATTGCAAGAAAATGTTTCCGACAGGTGTAGGTTTCGGTGTCGCATGTAGCCTGTTAGTATCACTGCTTGTTCTAAGTCAAGCGTAATTTCCTGGTTGTTTTTTACAATAAAATTTTTCGTGTCATTTGTAATTGTAAGTCATTAGTGATGGGAGGTAATTTTTTAAACATAAACTTTGATATATAATTATAGTTAAAGTCATAATATTCCCTTTGTATGTTTTTTACTTAGACGTTATTAAGACATCAAAGTCAAATGACCCTAACGTATTTATGATTTTGGCAGCGAAGTGACATAGATGTACTCATTATAATGCAGGTAAACAAAGAGATCGTTAGTGGTGTGGGAGGAGATTCCCCATTGAAACCAATTATATACTAAAACACAATTTATGATTACATTTTTTTATGATACAAGACGATAACAATGAATAATGCGTGGGCGGCTGTATTTTGATCGTAGTTGTTAGATAAAATTTTGATGATAAATTGTTTTGCTACATTACAGGGGACAGTTCTCGAGTACGTTAGGACGGTTCAGTCATTCGACTAGCCGATTGAATCCTAACAGTGAAGTCGAGGAAGATTATATCAGAAGTGCACAGACGCTCCCGCGGAAACTGCACGAGCGCAAGGAAAAGACTTCGGATAAGCCCAGTTCAAGCAAATACTGGCAACGACTTACATCGAATAAACGTTCAACCAGTGCCATTAATATTTCAAATAACGTAGGTTCATCACCAGACGGCAAGATAAACGGGTATCCGCCAGGTCCAGCTAAACCGGCAAGGACCTATAAAGGTCTCAATCGGAGTAAGAGTTTTGCTATGGGAGCTCCTGAACAGGAGACTCATCCCCGATACGTAACTGGTATGAACAGAAATTATTCAACTATGTACAAGTCTAACCCACATCTGAGCAGACTCGATGAAACTCCGGAGCAACTCAAAAGTCCCGGAATAGTTTCAATTATAAACCGAAGTCAACGTGATCTCGCTGATGCTGTTTCCCGAGAAACTGAACGCAGACGTGATGGCTTATTCGGTGCTCGTTATGGTAAAACAATACCAGTAACAAACGGTCATACGAACGGATATAGTAAGTCTTTCGAAGAGCCAGATAAAAAAAAGATTTTCCTCAAAGGACTTCGTGACAGGGCACCGGAATTGTACCAAACATTACATGCGGACGAGGATTCTGATGGAAGCCGTTTGTCTCCACGATACAATACTCCATCACCACATTATAAGGAACGTACTTCGGAAGAGCGTAAAATACCTATTTATAAAACGGACTCAATCAACAGAGAAACGAGTCCTTTCGTGTCTCGTTTAGAAACTAGATTGAAGTCTCCAGCAAATAGGCGTGAGAGTAACAGTAGTGATAATTATTCGGAGACATATCGATACACAACCAGATCCGGAGATCCCGAGCGACCGAGCGTTACGGACACTGTTGAAACTATCAGCAAAAAAGTTATTCCATCAAGAGACGGTCGATCCAAAGAGATCATTGAATCAAGGGAACTCAATTCGGTTACAAAAAGCCGTGGATACAAGGAACCACCGAGTGTAAAATACTATGAAAATGGTTTACGTAACTCGTCCGTTGGATACGAATCTAGAAATGGTGCTGCTCCACTCTACACAGAACGAAGGAGAAGCAATTACAAGGTTGCTGAGAAACTTAGAGATTATTAGATGCTATGAAATGATATATATGTATATATATATTGCCATATTTTTCATATAACATATTAAATTAAACAGACTGATAAGTTCATACATTATATTATTGAGAATATTTTCTATATTAACTGCATTCATTAACATTTTCTTGTTAATTCGATGTTAGTTGCTCTATGTATAAAGTCGTAAAGCTTTACTAATTTTATTGTATCATTATCATTAAGTGATAATTATTCCGTCCAATCTTCCGAATGTTTTTTTATAACTATATAAATGATTATTGATTTGTGAATACTGTAGTTTTTATAACGATTTCGAATATTGTTAGTTTAATAAAATAATTTTAATAAATGTACTCATAAAATAAACGTGTTAATATACACTAATGTATTGTTTTATTTGTATAATTTGTCAATTTGATGCTGATAAATAATTTAATGGCTGGATTTTGTACATTATTATTCCTTTAAGTTTAGCTTTTATAGCTAATAATAAATAAAATAAATTTTCTTGAGTAATCTTTTAATAAAGCGTCAGCTTTCGTATATTTCGTAAGTTGAAATAATAAAAGACACCCTATTAAAGTGCTTCAATAGAATCGAAATGGAAATTTAAATAAAATTTTAAATAAATGTTGTTGTTTAAAAGATTTTGTTACGAGCTTATAGATTTAAATTATATCTGTTTAGGACTAAAAAGAATTTAATTTTATCGAGAACTAAACTAAACATGTTAAATATGAATAATAAAACCGCTTTATAATCAGTAAATTAATACTCGGTACAAAAAAGAAAACAATTATAAGTGTACTAAATAAGATAAAACCTAAGATTAATAATAATTTTTGTCTAAACCTTGTAAATTTTATTTTCTGTCATCTTTAGTATTACGAATATATGTACATATATGTAATTTTAAAATTACGTGATACTTAATATTTGCCCAGGTGGGTAAGTAATAGCACTGTTATTGTAACACCCATTCCTTAATTTGATATAAGAATTAATTAATCATGTAAATTTAGACGGATTTAATGAATTTAAAAAAAAAAACATGATGACTTTTTGTATTACCGTGACTGTGTTAATTTATAAATTAAGCTAGTTATAAACATAACGAAGGATGTTTTATTACTTTGGTCTCTATTAATCTTTGTCATGTCTGTGTACTGCCGTGACATCTCTTGAATTATTTAGGAACTACTTCATAGTTTTATCTACAATAGTGCAATACAGTCAATAGTTGTAACAAAGATGGCGCTTTTTGGTCACGAATACGGTTAAATATAAAATAATAAGTGTAAATAATTGAAACTTAAAACCATGCACATAAATACTTGATTACCTACAAACGTCTTAAATATATAAATATAATAATAAAAATTAGACATTTAGGGTAAACCTTTTAATTAAATAAATAAATATAAATGTCGCATAACTTAGGTAATGCATGTAGTTTTCTTTTACAACAATTGAAAGGGTTTTATATATACAAGTTATAATAAAGTTAATACTACAACAAGTCAATGACTTTTCAGAGCATTTGTTAATTTTAGAGTTTTTAATAATTAAAGACATGTGGAATATGTTCAAAAGGAAATTTGTTTATGATGTACTTAATCAAATTTGTTGTTTAACAATATCTTTTACACGTAAAAATAACTAGGAGTACAACTTTAGCTCCTCATTGAATTTGGTTTGATGTGAAATAAGCACTCCGGGCTGTGTGAGAACATGTTTAACATTTAAGCCGCCACTATGTTCTAGCCATTAGTGTCGTGACCATGGAAACCATGGCTAACCACGGAGGTCATGGTAAATTCAAGGCTATTTGTAAAGTGAAAGGGTTTTCACTGTCTTTGCTGCGTTTCGGATCACTAACTAAACACTGATGTAGGTACATACCTAATTTATTGACATTGTTTTTTTAATTTAACTCTAAATTTGTTTGTTTGGTTTCATGTCATGTTTTACAATATGCGCCAATTAACTTTAACGTATATAATTTACATATAGATTCATCTATTATCTAATATATATTATAATAATTAATTATTATGGAAATGTAAACAATATGCACCGCGTTAATTAGTTTCATTGTACATATAGTAAAATATATTTAAAGTAGGGCACTCATATCAATGGAATAGAAAAAGCTATGAGAAGAACAGTGACCATTATATGTAGAACCCGATCGTGATGTGTTTTGATTAAAGTAATATTTGATAATTAAATAATGTCAACGTGGAGATAACATTAAGAAAATAAATTGAAGCTAAAGGTCATTTGTATCGAGATAATGAATTCTTCTAAGTTGACCATTATAAGTACAAGCTGGTTAGAGAATGAAGGGCACCAAATGCAATAGTTTTGGTAACCTCTCATAGTTTAATAATTGCTTTAGTATTGATACCACGTGTCCGGTGTTCGTGTTTGATTTTGAAATAAAAATGGTAAGTATTCTTTACATTGATAATTTATTTTTTTAGTATCTCCTGCAGTTTTTTCTTCAGCCGTAGATGTCTACTTTAAATTATGTTCAATTTCCACATGTTATATTTTGAATATTTATGTATTATAATAAACTAAGGGTTTCGAGAGTTATGGCTCGCCGATCAGTAGTCGTGTTTAAATAATTTAAATTCTATATTTAATAATTTCTAATGTTCTAACTCATTATTAAAAAAAACACTTAATTTTTTTTGTTATTGGGTTCAATTTATATTTTCTTCAATAAATATTCCTTTATTTTATAACATATTTAGCTTTTTTTGAAAGCATGGATTGATAAATAATTTTATTAACGTTAAATTGATTTTCATTTCGTAATATTTCGTCCTACGAGGTCGCTTTAATTTAGAGCCATGTCATGTCATCAAAGCTTATCAATATGGATCGGAAACAGGAATAAAAAATTCTTCATTACTTCCTGTATTCAAATAAAATAATATCTAATCTTAAATAGCCGTGTTTATACAAACTAAAACGGTTTGCAGCGAGATGAAAATCGACTCGATTCGCCTTATAACCAAATAATAGTGAAATAAATATATATAAGTATTGTATAAAGAAGAATATTATTACATAGCAGGGAAATTGTTGGAAAACACTAGGTACGCTGTATATAATATTTGCCTTCATTTAATTTCCAATCATTGATGCGTTTATACCTTTAATTCCCGGTCACCCTTACACCCTTCGCCCGTTAGAGCAAGCTTTCTTATACTAGAGATTTTGTGCTGTCAATATTATTCAAATGAAAACTTTATAATAGATAGTTTTGTTAGATATTGTAATGGAACCGATGTCTGTGAGGTTCTAACGGTAGCAGCGTTCGGCGAGAGTTATTCCGATGCCTAAAAAAATAAAAAAGTTATTAAAATTGGTCAAAGCTTCCATCCGTTATAATATCGGTACCAAATTGAATTTTCCGTGGAGTTGCAATTGATTTTACCTTTTCATTAGAAAGTGCTAACCGTACTCCGAAAGTCTCACATATTTTTAGGCTGTTTCAGAAACTCCTAAAAATAATATCATTAACTTAATTTATCCAGAAAGTGAAGCATTTTATTTACAGAGTTAATACTTTATAATAATTTCGATGCACATCCTTTAGATTTTAGTTTAAATTACTACCGTTATCTGCGTTTTGCATTTTTTAATTGATACAAATATATATGCTATGCATTTGTAATTTAATCATATTCAAGTAAACCCTTTTATTAACCATTATCATCGAAATCTAACTTAGAATCTGATTTCAAGTAACTAGAATGTGTAAAAAATTTTGACAACATAACGGCTGAGATTGTGGCTTGTAAATATATTTTTTTAAATTATTTCTTCAAGAATTTGGATAGACATACAAAATTTTGTCGTAGAAATAAAATTATTATTATTTTTTTTAGGCGAAACTACATTCAGTTTTATTTTTGATTTTTCTAACAAAACTCTCGGACTCGGCGAACATACTTTACGTGATGCCATTCTCTGCGACATCTCATTACATAATGTTGAAACCGATCGGAACAGAACTAGCTTGGAGAGGACACAACGTCACTGTTATTACTTCAATAAGAGACAACAACCCTCCTCCCAACTATCATCAGATTTTAGTTAATGATACAAAAATGTGGGACCTTCTTGGTAAGTTATATCTTTATAAGAATTTAATTAGTTTAGCTTTTGGGGACGAGGGAGATTTTTAAGGCGCAAGAGTTTTCTTAAATATTAACCTAATTGAATAATTTTATGTTAGATTTTTGGGTACTAACCAATTTTTTGAAAAACAAACAGATGATTTTAATTCTCTATTTCTTTGAGAATGAATAGACTTCTCCTAGTAGTTATAATAAAAACCTTTATGACTCAGTCACTCCTTAGCATGGCATATCGTTTTCACAATATATTTTGGGTCTCACAATTTTTGTGCAAGAGATTTATAAATCATAAATTATTTTTTTCAGGTGTGGAGAGACCTAACATTTTTACTATGGTGGATTTAAGCCCCGAAGAATTTCACAGCAAAATTATATGGCCTGGCGGAATAGCTTATACAGAAAATGTTTTTCAGTCACATGAATTTATAAACTTTTTAAAGAAAGATAATGTTTTTGATCTAGTTATAAGTGAACAGTTCTTTCAAGAAGCACTTTATGCTCTCGCTTATAAATATAAAGCACCTCTAGTACTAGTCACGACTTTTGGAAATTGCATGAGACACAATTATATAACAAGAAATCCTTTACAAATGGCTACAGTCACGTCAGAACTACTAGTTGTAGAAGATCCTACAAGCTTTTGGGGAAGACTGCGTAATTTGTTATTCAATGTTTACGATTATACTTTTTGGAGGTATTGGTATTTGGAGGAGCAAGAGAAATTAGTACGAAAGTATTTACCAGAATTGACCGGTAAAGTACCTTCATTGTACGAAATGCAAAAAGAAACTGCTTTGATGTTGATTAATAGCCACTTTAGCTATGACACACCTGCAGCAATTTTACCAAATATAGTTGAAATCGGTGGACTTCATTTTACAAAAAGTAACTTAAGCCTTCCCGAGGTATGTTTAAAATATATGGTAAAAACTGTATAAAGAATAATATGGGTTAACATACTATTTATATCTTTAAAAATTTTTTAAGGATCTTCAAAAGCTCTTGGACGAAGCACAGGAAGGTGTTGTTTATGTTAACTTTGGTTCAAATGTAAGAAGTATTGAATTACCGGTAGAAAAGAAGAATGCTTTTTTAAATGTATTTCGCCAGTTGAAACAAACTGTGTTGTGGAAATGGGAAGATGATGTGTTAGATGACAAACCGTCCAATTTATTTACCCGTAAATGGTTTCCTCAAAAGGAAATTCTTCGTAAGTGAATTTATAAAAAATAAATAATATGATTCATATGCTTTTAACTAAGAAAATATGCTACATCTGATATTTTTATTAAATTAAAAACTGAGACTTATATAACTTCTGACGAGCATACTAACTTTTACAACAGTGCTTTAAAATATATAAGTAATAAGTAGTTCATTTAATAAATGTTGGTTCATAATTCCAGAGCATCCTAATATAAAAATGTTTGTCTGCCATGGTGGTTTGATTGGAATGCAAGAGGCTATAATCAATGGAGTTCCTGTCGTCGGTGTGCCAATATTTGGTGATCAATTTAACAATTTATTGCTAGCTCAAGAAGCGGGTTTCGGTAAACTCTTAATGTACCATGATATAAACGAAAAAACATTGAGTGCAGTTCTCAATGAAGTGCTCTATAATGCTTCCTACATGGAAACTGCCAAAGAAGTCTCCCGTAGATTTCTGGACAGACCTTTATCTCCTATGGATACAGCTATTTATTGGCTTGAATATGTAATTAGAAATAAGGGAGCGGAATATTTAAAGAATCCTGCTCGTAACTTGAGTTGGATTGCTTATAATATGCTTGATGTATATTCATTTATAGCTATAATTTTAATAGTAATAATGTGTGTCTTTATAAAATCGTGGTTTTGTATAAAGGCGTCAATAACTTGTAAGCAAATATCAAAATCTAAAAAGCAGTCATAACAAAGTTTTTAGGTAGTGTTCATATATGTAAAATTTCATAAAATTATATATAAATTTCACAAATAAATTTCAAAACAAAACGAAAAATTCTTGCTGTGCTTGCAGATACTAATGAGAACAGTGATGCAAAGGTGTAATGGTATTTTTTTTTCAAATAGTCAATAACGTCTCTTGTATAGACTTAGATGTCAACGAGAAACACGCATAATATGATCCCTGTTCAGATATTCAGAATTAGATATAATTCAATCGACTCCCGGAAATTATATCATATGCTAATAGCAGTTTCCGTTTATTCTTAATATAAATTACAGTTATGCTAATTGGAGGAATTTCAAAGCCTCGGTTACAAAGGAACCCAAACAATTATTGGTCTGATGGGCACAAAAGCAGTTCCATGAAATAATTTTCTGTGAACTGTAGACTGTAGTGTTAATGTTGAATTTTTCACTATTTATTTCATAACAGTGTTGATTGACAAATACTGTACAAAATTCAAGATGATTTCATTTTTTCTTCAAGGTAAATGACATAAAAATTATAAAATACATTGAAGGAAATCTTAGTTTGTTAAGCATTAGTAGACGTGCAGTTGTTATTATTATTACTAATTGTATAAATGAAGAATTATACAGAATTAAGTTATAGAAAATTGTATACCTACTATTAAAATATTGTCCTAGATGTAATTCCGAGTTGTGTTATTTGAGTTTACTTGATTATCTTATAGGTATTTTATCTTATAACACTGTTTTGTTACGTTATCAGATCTGTTCATTTGAATAACGAAATTTAGATCATCGCTGAAAATTTTAATGATAGTATTTTTTAATTATCAATTCACACGATGCTGGTTTGAACTTCGTATTGTTTGATGTTTTTATAAATTATTATTATGTGTAAGTTGAGAAGAGTTGGTGGAAATGTGTGTAGTATCTTTTCATATATTACAATGTATAGTTATATAGACTATGTCTTATTTCACTAAGGAACTAATATTTTATATGAAAATAGATAAATCGAAACAGGTTTTTTTTTAGTTTGATTACAATCCTTTTATAGATTAAAACTATACTTATAATTTGGTATATTCTATATTGCTATTTAACTTATATCGTTTAATATATGAAATGGTCATTCATTAAATAATTAAATATGCGGTTTAATTAGTCTTCAAACTAAAAATAAATAACAATTGCATAAAAATAATGATACCTAAGATATTTCTAAATATTCATTTAAATAAAACTAATATATTCGGATGTACTAGCCGTTTTTAATTATTTTAAACTACGTGCTCCCGACGTTTTTTCATTTTTCATTTCGGGTATTTTTCATCTCGTCTACCCGTGATCACGGTTGCTGAGAAGTAACAGAAACTTCGTGAGTATGTTGTTTAAAATTATATAAAAACTCGTAGTACGTCCGATAATATTAGTTTTAGTAGTATAAAAACATTGAGCGTCGGCTCAAGTGTGTATAAGACGAGAACGGCCACTCATGCTGTAATTTTTTACTTATAGAGGACAAATCTAACTTAAGTAGGTTAGCATGATGTACATATTCATTAATATTACTACAAATAGGATCTATTTAATTCAAACCAGTAAAAGAACCGAATAATTTATTTTGTTTTATAAATAGACTACCGAAGTTTTTAGGACGGATCTTCAAACGAGCAATATAAACCTTATGTACCTGCTTTTTAATTAGAGAGTGGAATGTTTGCTTTTATATATTTTTTTATTTGGGACGGTTAAAACTTCTATCTCATTTAGCTTAATAAGCCTTAGATTAAAGTTTAGGCAAGATATAAAAGGTTTGTATGTCTCGAACACATACAAAACAAAGTAATTAAAATTCATTCACAGATTTATTGGGACCAGTCTTGATTTTAACGGCTTAATGGATATTACAGTTTAATTCAACTTTATTTTTATATTTGCGTTTATTTTAAATGTAAATTTATAGACCTTTAACATTTCCCGTCACATGATGCTGGAACTGATGAGAAATTACTCACTTAAAGTTATTGCTGTAACTGCAATAGTGTAAAAGCACATTTATTCAATAGCTGTTCTATATGTTTGCTTCTTTATAAACATTTTTATTTATTTATACATTTTTTTTAATTTTCAAAAATTACAAACTGGAGACTTAATGTTTACTATTTGCTATTATTTGTTTTCCTAATAAGCAAAGTTACTTCACTTGGATACATTGGATATCGGACTGTATAAAAATAAAATTAAATATATGAACAAATAATTTATTTATATAGGTATTATAAGACTTGTTGTTTGACGTTTGTGTTGATTGTCTATTACTTAAATCTTCTAAATAAATGTATGACGTAGTATTTACAGTATCTTCATAAGGTAGTATCCAAATAGTTAGACAATTAGCACACAATATATATAAGGATATAATTATCGAAATTACTCCATGAATCCTGTTTCTGTCCGATCAATATGAGAATATCTTGTTAGCTCAGGACGAGGGCTTCTATAAACTCTCAACATACCAAGACATTAACGAGGAAACTTTGAGTGGTACGCTCTATAAAGAGCTTATACTTTATATAGAAATTACCGAAGAAATTTCTCGAAATTGTACGAACTGTACACCTGGAACATGTATTTAAATAAAGAATCATTGTTCATATATGAACATAAAAGTTAAATCTTCTATGACGTGAATTTAGTGTGAAATAGTTTTCATATTAGGATGTAGGGTATACAAACATTGCAGAGGATAACAAATAACAATAACGCTGTCCTAATTAGAACAGCTACCAGGGAATACATTTCTGATTAATGACACATACAGTATGCTTTTGAAAGTTTTATACATATAATTTAAATTTAGGATGAAACATCGGATTTCGTACTCTATCTAGGCAGCTTTTTACACGCATTTGGAATATTGCCTATAAAACTATGTGGGTCAGATATTCATTGGAATATACCATATATGTCATGGTCTAAAGTATATAATGCGTAATACAAAAAAATAAAGTTCTTCAAACGCCTATAGACAAAATTACAGGATGTCCATAATATAGGTAATCGTTTGACAATAATTTTTTTCTTATTTTTGAAGTCTTCAATATTATGTTAATACTCGTATAAATTATGTTTTTATGCTTATTATTAGGTTCAAACTTTTTCCTTTAAATAATAAGGAAGAGAACCAGAAAGACTCGTACTTTTTATCGTTAAGTATTTTGATCACTACTTTAATTAGAGAGCGTTACATTAATTATTCTTTAAAGAATATACGGTGTACTCTATCCACAATACTTTAATAATATAAATAAGAATGTCACTAAAATATAGCTAAAATTAGTCAAGAAATCCAAGCAAGATCCAGAAGAACATTTCCAAGTCCAACGAGAAGAAAAGAAGAAGCCAAAAGACGGAGAACTAACTGTCTACATTCAAAAAGTTAGCAAGTAACAAACATCACATTCATTACTTATGTATGCATAACACTGATAGTATAAATATTTTTAGAGGTATAAGAATTAGGGTTATATATAGGAAAGGCAACAAGTTCTCTAATTTTAGAATCGTCAGCATACAAATACCAGCATTAAACATAACTGATGTTATTCTCGTATCAATGTTCTATGTGTCATATATTGATGTTACAAAATTTGTTTTTAATATATACTTGTAATGTACTGTATTAAACTTTTCTCTCTTGGTGATAATTAAAAGAGCTAAATTTTATAATATTGATGATAAGTGTTTTACTTTTAACATGGTTTCCATGATGAAATTAAATTTTGCATATCTTTATTGTAATTGTTTGTCTCCTGATATACTTACTTCTAGTCTATTTACATAGGCATCAGTATTATGTTCTCCATTAATATCAATAACGGACTTGAAAATATTTTATGAATCCTTATTTTAGTTTCAATTTCTCATTTTTATAGGCACAAACGAAGCGTAAAAACTAAGTAGGTATCTAAAACATCCGACTCAAGTAAAGTACATATCTATTACTTCTAGATTTGATTAGATAATTGTCGAAAGTCAAAATTCCATAGTCTAAATACAAGTTATTAGTTAATAAAGTGACAATGCATCAGATACAAGATCTCCTAGTAATGTTTGCGATATACATTACACACGACTCACCAACAGGACATGATAAAAGATTAAAATATATAAAAATACAAAAAAAATCTATACATTACTGAATTTCTACGTAACAGAAACCGTGATCTTAAATAATATTTAATATATATATATTACTTTAAAAAATGTTACGTATACACATATGTGTATACGTAACATTTTTTAAAGTTTGTATTTAAATATCCGTCACGTATGTTTTGTGTCATCGCTGCTGTCAAAATAATAGTTTATTATTTTGTATAAAATAAATTACCTCATTGCCTTGGTGAGCTTTTACATAACGTTAAGGGAAATCCGTTCAGTATTATTGTGTTGTCAAATGTAATTAAGTGTTACTGATATGTAATAAACTTACTTAGTAGTTTAATTTAACGCAAAATTTAAAAATTCATTTCACAATTAAAATTAATATAAAATTGACTTGAATGGATTTTAAATTAGTATTTACTTGTAGAAAGATCACTAAAGGCTTAAAATTATTAAAAACTATCGAAAAGTGTTACATATTTTTACTGTTTTGCACATTAATAAAATCCAATCCCCCATAACTGAAAGTCATGCTCAGGACCCAAAACTTAGGCATAGAATTACCTGTTAGAGCGACGAGGGTAACTTTTATATCTGGGATTCGTTCTTCTTGATCTATCGTCATAGTTTCTTGTATAACCGAGACAGCGTATGAATTTTATATGCATTAACCTCTGTAACTGAGATAACATTGTTTTGTTTGTTTACTTACTTATTCTTATTGTACCCGTAAATTCATTTTAACTCAAATTTAACTCAAAGACCTTCGGTTTTAGTTTTGCTGTAATATCATACAGAATTTACTAAAATACTATCATCTAAAAGACATAATTTAATTATTAATTACTCTTTTATAAGTGAAATAACCTATATAGGTTATCAGAATATCTGACTTCTATTAATGGGCCCTTCTGTAAATGAGATGTTTATTTATACCTGAATATCTGAGACACTATTTAAGTGGAATTCCTTTATAATTTTAACTTTGCAGATCTCGTTGACGTCTCTCTTAATCAGATTTCACTGTATTATATCACTTATTTGATTATTATTTTAATATGATTTATTAAATTAATTATTATTATTTATGTAGCAGAATGGCTTAGTGAAGAAATCTTAAATTTTATCATTCTTTTTATGTCAAAATGCAAACGAGTAGACGGCGTACATGATGGAAGGTAATCAACGTCGCCGCCTATGGAGATCTGCAATATAAGGGATGTTGCGGATGCGTTGCCGACCTTGATTGTGGAAGAGGGAAAAAAGGGTGAGTGAATAAGGCAACTCACTCATCGGACGAAGCGCAGCCATTAAAGACTACTTCACACCGATCTTCTGTGAGAGGGTCGTACTTCCCCGGTCGCGCCAGCCCATGTTCGAACTGTAGTAACTTGACCAGAAATAGGCTCCACTGTTTTCTTCCTTTGCCCCTTTACCTATGGTATAAAGTAGTAGCTTTACAACAATGTTAATTTGATTTTGATCTTAATAGTATTATTATAGCAATCATTGCCTTTTATACTATGTCCTGGTAACATTCATTGAACTGGAATTATCAAATCAATATAATCTATTTAAAATATTTGATTTGAGGCTATACGCTATGATAATATAAAAAATTATACTAATTTATATATGTATAGATAGATTCATAGTAATCTATCATCTACATATGTATTTAGATATAGATTAATAACCTTAGATATTTATTAAATTCTATTTCATTGATTATACACGGAAATTCTCATTGAAACTTATATACATATATTTTAAAAAGCTGCGACTACCACATTAATTAAAGGAATAGTTACAAAATAAACACTCTGGTAGGTATAAAAAAATATTAACTTACTTTAGCGTCATTCGACACGTACACTACACGAACGTATTAATAATATGAAAATTATAATGAAGTTAACAACGCCTACATTGTTAATTTCATGAGGCATTTTATATAAAGTCATAAAGATATTGTCAAAAACAAAGAAAACATTCCCATATGTTAAGTATTGGTTTAAATGGTGTTAGAACTTTAGTTTTAATAGCAACTACTTTCGGGTGTTTTAATAAAACGGTTTATTGTGATATTTAATTAACATTTAATCACTGGCTTTAATATTGATAGCTTTCAGTTATTTTAATAAAACATAATATTACTTTATCACAATCACAATTACATATAAATGTATAAAATTTCAACACACTATCACATTTTACTAATTAATTCAGTTAGTGAAATGTTAATAGCTAGAACATTGTGCAAAGACAAAATACCTACAAAGAGTAAGCCCTAGTTCAAACACAGTATGTATTCAAAATTTAGTGCACACTTGATGAAGGCTTCGCCGACCATACGATGGGAATTGACTGACGGTTTTAAAAATGGCAGTCGTTTTTAAAAACTACCCTCTTATAGTTTCTATTTACATTTGCAACAGTGAGTCAATTCACAAATTAATTTAAATGAATACTCGCGAAAATCTTAGATCTCATCACAAATTAATATTAACATTTATTAAACAATATACTACTACAAATCAGTAAAATCATAACTATATGTAACACATTTGTACATATATATACAGAAATTGAAGTTTAACATCGCAAGCAGCATTCATTTTATTAATGTGGACATTATTCTTTGTCTATTTAAACCAGCCTTGGCTACTGTTCTGTAAGTAGACGTAACAGTATAACTTAACATATACCCTAAACTAAAATCACACGCTAATTTCAGTTTCTATTATTTCTAACTATAAATCATAATTAGGTTAAGCGTGTGACGTTAATAGCCTTGTTTGTAATACAGCTTCGGACATTGATTTAGAGTGTAAATTAGTTTTAATCAATTCACTAGAATTTAAATTTCTAGGAAAATTTTACATGACTGCATTTTTTTTATTTATTTGCAATTTTTAAGAAGTTGACGTCAGCAATGCTGCCGTCACTATCACTGTTTTTAACAGTCGGCTTATCCATTTTCCATTTTCATTTAACTAATAAAACACTCACAAACACTTTTACTACTTTATTTCAGACTTTAACTTGCACTTGTAACTAGATAACCTTCCTCCTGAATGGCTCTCACACTACCGTGTGCCTTCTGCCAACGTTTGCGAATATAAATGATCTTTGTGAAATCATCGCATTTACTCTTCATGCATCTTAGTTATTTAAATAAGCACAAAACATTACATGAGTTTTAGTTATTAATAATTTAAACATCCAATCTTTATATTTTATAGAAAACATAATTTATTAACCTATGATCTATATTACGAATTGATAACTACTTAATTTTCTTTTTAATAAAAGTCACAAAATGACTTATGTTCACATATTACAAATCACGGTACCAATTAACATTTACTGTTCTTTAAAACAAATAATACAACGATCTGTAGAACAAATAATTTTGTTAAAGAAATCACTAACGCCTTGACATTGATTATGACACGTCTAGCCTCTGAAGTAAAATACTTATGAAACAACTATCCCTTATGGTTTTAAATGTCGTTGCGCCGACATATGTATATATTTTTTCAAATTAAATATTTTAAAAACTTTTAAAGCAACTTTGTATTAATTTGACAATAATAATTTAGTATCATATTATCCGTGGGTACTTTACAATGTTTATCAGTGAGTGACAATTTTGTTGAAAGTTTTATTAGCAATACTGAAACATTGATAATAAAATGAGTAAATAGTAGCATCTGTATAGAGATATTAATACAAAATCTACGTCAGTAATGTTTGTTTACTGGGTATATATCGTGTATGTACCTATAGTATTCTACAATGAACACTTTAAAACGAAATAGTTTGGCAACAGTGTATTCGTTGCTCTAATATCGATAGTACGTGTTCATTATTTATAATATAATGGTAAGTGTTATTTACATTTGATCTTTTTATATATTTTTTTTTTGTTTTCTTTGACATTAATTCTCCATTTTACAGAGAGTTTAATAATGGGCATTAGTAAAATATATGGTGTTGTAATTTTCAGCCTTCTTCATGATTTTAGTGTCAGTTATTTTCATATTACATTTGGCATAAAATCGCACTCACATTGTGTTCCTCGTTGCTGAACGTTGACCGCCCTCTGCCCCTTGGACTTGGCATTATTTTGGCTTGCCCCTTGGCTTTTATGTATATATAAATATATATATTTTTTTATTACATTCAATTTTCTTTGGGATAGCGATTTCATCAATGTGTTAAAATGTATAGTTTTTTATAACTTAAAAAATGATGGTCCCATGAAACAGAAGCTTCGTTTAGTTCATTCAGAAAATTTGAAGAAAGTATTTGAATTATTCGGTATAATGTAATGAATAAACGTGATATATTATATGACATGTTATATCATTTCGTCATGAATAAATGCGTAAAATAATATTATATAAATAAAATAATATTATTCACCTCTATCTTGATTTAGATATTCCTCTATATGGATTGTAGAACACGCTTTAATATAGTTTAAGCTAATATAATATTTTAACTATAATTGTATTAGATGGAAAATATACAGCAACATCGTGTTTATTTTTCAACTGGGATTTGTTAGCTGGAAAAGTAATATTCAAGACAGACTCTGCATTTAAAACACAGCCAACTGAAAATTTTAAAAATTCTAACTGTGAATGTTTCATATGGGACCAAAATTAATTCATTAATTTGGATTTTAGGTTTAAATAAGACATTTTTTTTAATTAAAATAATTTAACTTTGAATTTTCAAAGGTATTTCGTTTTCGGTGTGGCAAAAAAAAAAGAATGTATCTCTTTTTTGATGATTGGATTCTTTGTTTTAGTCGCCATAACTGTATTTATAATTTTTTGGTTACTTATTGTGATAACATTGGATTTCAGGTGCAGACATTATGTGTTTTAACATTTCTTACGTTTTTCACAAAACTCTCGGACTCGGCGAACATACTTTACGTGATGCCATTCTCTGCGACATCTCATTACATAATGTTGAAACCGATCGGAACAGAACTAGCTCGGAGAGGACACAACGTCACTGTTATCACTTCAATAAGAGACAACAACCCTCCTCCCAACTATCATCAGATTTTAGTTAATGATACAAAGATATGGGACCTTCTTGGTGAGTACATACATTTGAAATATTATCCAAAATGTTCTTTCTTATTATGATATTCTATTTTTTTATGCTATCGACATACATGCCTTATCAAGTTCTGAATATTTTCATTGGTTTTTTCGAAACGTTATCGGTATATACATCATTATCAGTTGATTTGCTTGTGAGAACTACAGTTAGACTAATTGAGGAAGATACAACAAATATTTAATGAGCTGTTATTATGTCGAGTTTTAAAACAGGAAGAACAGCGTTTCACCTTTCGGTGAAAATATTCAAAAGAGTCAAAAATGGTTTCATTCAGATCAATTAAATCATAAAATGTTTTAACATTGTTTTTTGGCACAAGTTATATATTAGAACTATAGTAAGAATAAACCAGAGTTAACATATTTTTACAGGTATCGAGCGACCTGTTGTTTTTAGTATGGTGGATTTAAGTACAGAAGAATTGTACAATAAAATTGTATGGCCCGGGTTAATAGCTTTCACAGAACTTACATTCAAATCCCGTGAATTTATGACTTTTTTAAAAAAAGATAATGCTTTTGATCTCGTCATAAGTGAACAGTTCTATCATGAAGCGTTGTATGCTCTGGCTTATAAATATAATGCACCTCTAGCGCTAGTCACGACTTTTGGAAATTGCATGAGACACAATTATATTACTGGAAATCCTTTACAAATGGCTACAGTTATGGGAGAGCTACTCGTTGTAGAAGATCCTACAAGCTTTTGGGGAAGATTTCGTAATTTGTATTTCAATGTTTATCACTATATTTTTTGGAGGTATTGGTTTCTGGAGGAGCAAGAGAAATTGGTAAGAAAATATTTACCAGAATTGACTGGAAAAGTACCTTCGTTGTACGAAATGCAAAAAGAAACTGCTTTGATGTTGATTAATAGCCACTTTAGCTATGACACACCTGCAGCAATTTTACCGAATATAGTTGAAATCGGTGGACTTCATTTTACAAAAAGTAACTTAAGCCTTCCCAAGGTATGTTTAAAATATATGGTAGAAACTGTATAAAGAATAATATGGGTTAACATACTATTTATATCTTTTGAATTTTTTTAGGATCTCCAAAAGCTCTTGGATGAAGCACAGGAAGGTGTTGTTTATGTTAACTTTGGTTCAAATGTAAGAAGTATTGAATTACCGGTAGAAAAGAAAAATGCTTTTTTAAATGTATTTCGCCAGTTGAAACAAACTGTGTTGTGGAAATGGGAAGATGATGTGTTAGATGACAAACCGTCCAATTTATTTACCCGTAAATGGTTTCCTCAAAAGGATATTCTCCGTAAGATTTCTGTTACACACATAATGTATTTATCTTAACACACATTATCATTTTAAAAGGGTATAAAATTCTTTATTGTTTAAATAAATATTAAAATACAAACTATTTGTTAAGGTCTTTTGGTAAATCTTTCATCCCGATGCAACACAATAAACACAAATCTTAAACTTTAAAGCATAACCACACATAAAAATGTTGCTTCCAAAGGAGCGTGGTTATATTTTACAAAGTTTCATCTAAATATATAAAGTTTTACGTAATTGAAAGTTATATGTGAAAAAGGAAATGGAATAGATAAAATGATTTATTTTAGTTCCCCTTTTCAGAACATCCTAATATCAAAGTGTTTGTCTCCCATGGTGGTTTGATTGGAATGCAAGAAGCTATAATCAATGGAGTTCCTGTCGTAGGTGTTCCTGTATTTGGTGATCAATTTAATAATGTTTTGCTAGCTCAAGAAGCAGGTTTCGGTAAACTCTTAATGTACCATGATATAAACGAAAAAACATTGAGTGCAGTGCTCAATGAAGTGCTCTATAATTCTTCCTACAAGGAAACCGCCAAAGAAGTCTCCCGTAGATTTCTGGACAGACCTTTATCTCCTATGGATACAGCTATTTTTTGGCTGGAATATGTTATAAGAAATAAGGGAGCGGAATATATGAAGAATCCTGCTCGTAAGTTGAGTTGGATTGCTTATAATATGCTTGATGTATATTTATTTCTAGCTATAATTTTCATAATAATAATATGTGTCTTTATAAAATTATGTTTGTACAGTAAAAATCTCTTCACTGTAATGAAGGTATCAAAATCTAAAAAAATTGTGTAGCTATATAAAATACAAAAAAAAAAATACGACGACTTTTTAACTTCACAAGCTTTTTTTTCAATGAAACAGTTTGTTATTATTTTATTTACTACTTTAATGTGGTGTCTATTAATGAATGATTGTATGTAAAATTCATGTGATATCCTTGTATTTTTAAATTTTGGACTTGTAAATATAATAATAATGTTAAAAACACTTAAAACAAAATTTAAATTCACACCTTGTGAATAGATCAAAATATATTATTTCAGCAGTACACAAAACATACATTCACATAAATGAAGTTAGGTTTTTGAAAATATCTCTAAAGATCTAGTTAATGCTAGTATAAAAACTCTCCCAAATACAAATTTGGCTGCAATCGAAGACAGTATCATCGAGTTCCTTAAATTTTGCCAAGGTGTTGAGTGTTCCTAGACAGTCTATGCAAATATAATGTTTAAGGCCTCAAGTATAACTTTTTTTACTATTGGGAATAATCAACAAAAACTAAAGCTTTATTCCACGTAATTATTAAGTTTGGTTGATATAGAAATAATATAATTTTGAATTTGAATAACAAAAATATTCGAAGCAAGAGAATTAATAATATAAACACAAAGTATCATGCCATCTTAGCTTCCCTAATAAAGTCAAAATAATACGAGAGAGATTTATCAGTCCGTATGCACCCTGTAAGTTTCGAGAAAGTAGCTCCGAAATCAATCTACTACTGATATTCACATGTTAATAGAATATAACAGGAATGGACTGATTTAATAATCAGTGCTATTAAACCAATTGCTGAAATCAAGTAGATATAATATTGTGGCATTTATTGTCCCTGTGCAACATTAATTAGAGCTTTAGACAAATATCACATTTTTTTTTCAAAGGAAAAATAAATTAGAAATTAGAATCAGATATAATATTGTAAGGTTTTTAGGCAAATTCGAAAATGTTTCTTAATCTGAGGATCTTCACAGGACATTAGGAAATATGGAGAATTTTAAAATGTGGGTTTAATTTTACTTTTAATACTAGAACGACAAGTGAGGCTAGGTAAGAGTTGCAAGTGAGGAAAAATGTATGGGTCACGTTTTCTATCGCCGCTGTTGCTTACCCTTCTTGAAGAGAACTTTTTTTTGAGTTGAGCGATACAATAAAAAATATTTTGAGTACATGCGAGAAAAAATCATCGGGCAACACCTTTGAATAAATGAAGAGTGAAAATTTTGTCTCCGTGGAATTAACGACTGCCCGTGTGGAACGGAAGATTCGTTATCTACAAGAAATATGATGGTAATTGAAAACTAACATCGGCTTAACTTATTCCTTTTTTAAATTTAATTTTGACTACAATGTATGCTTAAGTAGTTTTGTAGTGTTTTTTGACTATCAGGCGAGCGTGAAACGCACCCTTTATAACTAACTTAACTACTAAAAATATCTCCATATTATGTAGTGACGCTGTTCACGCCTTATTTCTAAATGTGGCGTCTTTTTCGTTTCTAAAAAATATATCACAGCGGTTTGGAAACTTAAGAAAATTGATCGTCTTCCTACATTAAAAAATTATTTTACCTCGTTTTAAGCTTAACTAAATTTGATGATGAACAAGGGGATTTCTTATGAAATGGGTTAAAAATGTCTTAAAGGTCATCAATCAGATATATCACTTACTGAGATTATTAAATTTATTTCTCTATTATTACCAACGGTCGCTGAACCTAAAATATAGGTATACCTCCTTATTGATCATTTTCATCAGGTTTAATATTAAAATGATTGTAAATTTTAAGGGTGAAATAATAGATCACAAATGGAAAAATTTACAACAGAATCACTCATTACGCTTATTAACTCATACATATAACGATGCATGTTTAAATGGGTGTAAAATACTATATATGGTTTTGGTCTGAGTTGAAATCTTGTTTTTTCTTATCTGAATGTTTCATTGTGCAAACATCTAAATCTGAAATCGCATATTCATCCTTTACGTACATATGTGTTTAGGCTACGGCGGGGATCATCGGGGCTATTTTGTTTGTTTTGTTAGTTTATTACAGTCGAAACAAGGCTTTCAATTGTGTTGGATTTGATATTTTTATCGGAATATAAAAAAAAATGTCAGTAATATTTAACTTCACGCAGCGGTGGATTTACACTAGGGGCAGTCGGGGCAAGTGCCCAGGGCGGCAAATGTTTTAGGGTGGCAAAATTTTGAAAGTGATAAAAATTTTTTTTTTAGTTTTATCGAGATTCCCCAATATAATTAATTAATTCTATTAATTTATAATTTTTTGTTTAATTGATAATTCAAGAAATTCAATTCATTCATTATTTATGAATTGTAATTTTGGCACTTTTTTAGTAAAAATTAATAATCAAAATGATTTAATCAATTTGTTTCCTTGGAGATTTCAAATAATAATCGATTTTTATATTTTCTGGAATTAAAGAAATTTAATTAGTATTTATTTTTGAAAAATTTAAAAAATTTCAGAATTATTTTTTGCATTTCTTAAAACATCAACTTTAACAATCAATCAATTAAAAAAAATGTTATAAGTTATCGATTTCACTTATTAATTTTAATTTAAAAGAAAAATCGTATATTTTTTACACGCTTTTTATTAGCTTCACTTGTATGTATGTTTGTATGTTTGTAACCGACTTCTTTGGGCTCGATGTTGACCCACTTTAAACGGCCAGATTTCGTTCAAACTTTGTAGATTTATCGAGGACCGATGACAATACACTAATTTGGTAAAATTATTCCATTTTTCAATTTGCAAAATATGATTTTTGTAAATTTATATAATTTTCATCTATAGTCGATACGGTAAGAAACTTAATTTTAATTTATTATAATTTTTCTCTACAGCCGATAAGACAGGACTTGATGTTAATTTTAATTTCCAATAATTATCTTTAGCCGATTTCTGTAATATTGACAAATTTTCGAATACTAAGGAGAATTTTCATTCTACAAAACAAATAATAGTTTGAAAAAACTAAAAAATCACACTTTTATAAATAAACCAAACTAAAAAGTAAAAAATAAATAATAGTTTAAAAAAACTCAAAACACGCTTTTTATAGAAAATCAAACTAAAAAATAGAAAATAAATTTAAATAAAGAATATTGTTAAAAATTTCAATAAATATAAATTAATAATAATGTGAATAAAAAAAAATTATTTTATTTAAAAAAAATTGTAAAAAGAAAATGAATTTTTCTGTGCCATTGATTTTAGATAAAAATTATAGCTTCTATAGTGCACACCAACTGTTAAGTTGGAAGACAACCTACGATGTGTATCAGCTGAAATCTCCGCTACTTTTCAAGTTATATTGTCGTAAAATATGGAAAAATATAAGTATATGTATGAAATAACCTGATAGTTTCAATATATAACATTAGTTTTCATACCTTAAAAAAATTATTAAAAAATCAGCATGAAAACGTCTTTCTACACGTATTTCCCCCCTTAAGTAAAATTCTAGTAATAGGGCGGACTTTTTTCCGGTGCCCAGGAGCGGCATTGAGTTTAAATCCGGCCCTGGACTTCACGTGTAAACTGATACTAAGCAGCATCTTTGAAACAACCTTGAAATCAACATTTTCGTTATAGCAAATATAATTTATATATCGCTATATTTTTCTTTAGAGTATAAAATAATAGTTTGTGTTTATTTAATGATAGCTAGGTTTTTTGCGTGAACACATTTAAAAACAAAAGGGATCGTGGTTGCTATAAACTAAATGAGACGTCGGTAAAATATTAAAATAAAAATACATGGCTATATCCAAAAAATATGGTTTCATTTATTTGAATTTATTTTCATGTGTCACCATAACTTGATTGGTTGGCTGGTTGGTTGGTTGTTTGGTTGTTTGGTTGTTCGTTTTCTTTAGAGTCACGATGTATATAAAATATTATTATTGACTTGTTTTATAATACCTAAGTTGCATATTTCCATTAAAATTTTTGACAAAAATATTTCTAACAATTATGTTGTCTGTCGTGCGATTGACTATTTATTAGACAACATAGCTTTTGGAGTCGGTATTTATTAGCAGAAAGAACAAGATGATGATATAGGCAACTATGATCCAAAAAATTATTTGTTATTTTAAGTAACCTCTATGTGGATATAAATTTAAAAACCTATTTCTTTTTATAAGAGGTATCATGAATTTTATTTATTTAAAGTTGTAATTTATATATTCGTTATTACTATTTTTTTCCTGGAAATTATGTGTATTTGTCGCGGCAACATAATTGAAACAGAATAAATACACCACGCTATTATTCTAGCAAGGCTGCATAGTACATATTTAGCGTACTAGTATCATATAACATTGCTTCAAGACAATTAACGTTAGAGTCGCAGTGTCATTTACTATATAAGGACTAATT
Organism: Danaus plexippus; assembly: GCF_018135715.1. NCBI lineage: Eukaryota > Metazoa > Arthropoda > Insecta > Lepidoptera > Nymphalidae > Danaus > Danaus plexippus. The sequence goes on along the minus strand of NW_026869849.1, from coordinate 4,119,353 downwards.
ATAATTGTTACTATTCAATATACATACCTAATCTTTAAGACGTTAAAGAAAGACAAAAGACGATATTTAGACTAAAAATATTGTTTTTTCTATCTTATTACTAGGCACACAACAACTATATTAAAAAAGACAACTCATTGACTGAAATTAATTTTCAGTCTTACTTCAACCGCCTTAAAATGCTATTAAATTGATAAGACACCATAAAACAGATAGTTTTTTTTTAATTGTAGTTTATAACGACTGGAAAAGTCATAAAGCATATAAGTCCGTCACCTTTTCCTAATAATTTTTAAATTACAGTACATAGTACATTTCAATAAATTTTTAAGAGAAAAAACAGATAAAATATTTCTTGCAAACCTCACGAAATGTTTAGCTTATACGTCAAAGAATGTAGTGAAAGGTACTAAAACACAAAGAAGATAGAATAATTTTTAAACAAATAATTATGAAAATTGAATTTTTTGATTGGCTTCGTGTCAGTACGGAATGAGTGACTGAAAATTTTATATAATAAAAAAGCACCCTAGTGGGGTTCTAAAAACAGATATTCTGATCTATTATCATTCTATATATAATACTATTCACTTGAATAATATGCATGGTACGAATTGAATTTAAAATTATTTTATGGGTTATATTCTACTACAAAGGAAAACAAGTAATTTTATAAATTAGGTATTAATAGTCTTCATAATGATTAAAGTTATAATATCAATATAATTACCTCATATTGACACACCGGTAGGCACATGTTTAAACAACAACACATCGTTACTGTAGGACATCAATCAATCAATACATATTATAAAAAGAAGTCCCTCACCGCCTCTGTCTGTCTGTCTGTTCGCGATAAGCGGAAAAACTACTGCACTGATTTTGAAACAGTTATCACCATTAAATAGCGTGAATCTCGAGGAAGGTTTTAGTATATAATTTGTTAAGTTTTTATATTTACTTGTGTGTACATTAACTATATTTGTTTAAGATGTCGTGAAAACATGAGCCTTCTGAGAGCTTTTAACGAAAACGCTGCCTAAAGTCTTTGAGATATAACAAAATAATATATGGTGGAATTGTGTATCTTATATAGGTATACACTCTGCAGAAACGTCTGCGGTGGCATATGTTTTACAACTCTTAAAAGTTGGCATTCATAAAGTGTTTATTGGAAAGCTATTTACATAAATACGGTATTAAGTCTTATGAAAATAAATTATTTCGTTTTCAAGCCTACATCAGTATCAGTAAATTACTTTTTAAATCATTTAAATCGGGTTTAATATTTCAAAAGTTATCATAATATCAGTTTAATGATTCTCAAAATTAAATTAAAAGGCTATTATATATTTTTTGTAAAGAGCCCGTGCGAAGCCGGAGCTGGTAGGTACCTAGTATACATATAATGAAACATTTCAATTTGCATTTATATGAAAAATACGTTTGGCTTTCTGTAATTAATTATTTTTTAACATAATTTTACATTTGTTACGATGCAAACTTTCATCAAATTATAATATTTTTCTATATATTCATTGGTTAGAGACGAAACCTCTTAGCATTCAATGGATTCACCGTGCGGGTGCCGGGTCCATTGCGTTGCAGGGAGTGGAGCTTCAACAGTGCCTGGGACTTGCGACCCAGGTGTAGGTTTAAGGGGCCCCTAACTAACGCGCGTTAAACGCTCACCTCCACTGTCCAAGCTCCTCTCCCTACCTAACCATATTTGAAAAGAACCTACTAGGGCTGCCTTCGAAGTACGTTCCAAGAACGAATTGATGTGAGTTCTGGACAGGCCCAAGTCTTTTAGCAGGTTGTAGAGAGATTTAGCCGTTATACCTCTCGCTCCCACTTCTACCGCGTATAAATCCACGACGAACCTATTTCGAGTGAGTTCGTTTGTGAGCTCGTAATATTTGTTGACCTTGATGGTATGGTCTTTGGGGATGTTGGTTTCCCAAGGAACCATAAGTACAATACAAAATATTAATATATGAATGTGAAGTGAATGCTCATATACTTGCGTGTAATTTGCATATTATAACTGATAAAAAGTTTTAATTTTCTTTTGAGCGAGTAATGACATAATTTTTTAACACATTTACACAGAAATTCATTAATTTAGTATTTAAATCTTATTCCATAGTTAAAACAAATTCTTGTCATATATCCATTTTAATTGCAATGATTATGTTATTTTCAAAATTAATAAGTCACCTATAAGAAAATTATTCCAAACCCGAAAATTTGTTTCTAAATATTATATATAATTTTGCCCCCTAGTATCGACGTTTAGTTCACCATTTTTGTTGAGATAATATAATAACAGAATAATAAAAAATAGCACTTATTAATGTACAAATAACTCAATTAATATTTTTCCTGTATTCCATAAGAAATTAAATGTGTTTATAATATTATTATATTATAATACGTTATTTTAGTCTAGTTATTAAAGTAAGCATAATAAAAAGTTAAAATCTGTAGCCTTACGCAATAACTTCGTTATGATATTGTTGACAGCAAATGTCATTTCGACATTCAATGAGTAGTAAATACTAAATATTACATTTCTTTATAAACAATAATTATATTGTAATTTAAGCACTAATGAAATGAAATATACTGTCTTAATTGTTATAAAAACTTATGAATTACTAGCAGAATGCAGTTTCATTAAATTGAGAATATAACCATTACAAGAAATTAACAAAAAGGATTTAGATTTAAGCTAAAGCTAACTAAAGTAAGTTAGTAAAAACTGTGGGTTTTTCAGATAAATAATTAGTCAGTTTTGAATAAAACTGAATGTATAACTAAGACTGTTATTAAATCAGGATCCATTTAAGTATATTAAATAGACTATTGGTTATTATTATTCTGTAAGACTTATTTATTCTAGGAATACCTTAGTGAAAAGAGACAGACTGTTTATCAAAGCATTGTTTTATCATACTAAGATGTCGTAGTAACAGTAGATACATTTTCTTCTGTAACATTTTGTAATTAAATTAGTTTTGTTTGATGTACAATATAGCATTTTACATATCTGGGTATCTATATATAAATTAAAATTACAAGATATGTATATGTTGATTACCAAACTCCTGTATTCAGTTTAAGTAATTACGATACAAATTGGTTATAAATAAAACTCACAGTTACTTGCATAATACTCCTAATGTAATGTTTAAATATTTTAATAATGCAATACTTTTAACTTTGATTTGGATAGCTGTAAAAACTGAGCAGTAACTGGTATATAAATTATTCTAATTATTGTGTACTCCTTTTAACTACTACCCACAAATTTGAATACAGCTATAGAATGAAAATGATCAAGGAATAATAATATAATTGTTTCATTGAAATAAGTACTAAAATCCTAAACATATTTTCACACAACTTAAAAATAAAATTGTGTTGAGTGGACACTTCCACATATAACATTGTAAGTCTATTACTACACACTTATAATGAGACTTATTGTGTTTACATCTCTAGAAACAACTTGCTTGTTAGGTACAGACGTAGGTTTTGTTTGTTGGATACATCATAATATATCACTATGCCGCTAAACATTATTTTCATCATTATCTCTGTTTTAGTACTTCTCTGAGCCATTTATTCATGAACAAGCAATTCAAAATATTAACATGTTACCCTATAAGTAAAATGATTATTGAATTATCAATAAATTTTGTGAAAGTGTTTACTTTTTTCTTAGGTATGATTGCTATATAGTAAAGGTACATAATAGATATCAGACTTTATCTGGAGGTATCAGAGGCAAACAAACATCAAGCTCTGTTACTTTATTAAGTACAAATGTGGTTATTGTGCTCTTAATAAAAATAATGTTACTAAACTCATGGAATACAAATACTTCTACATCTCAATTTTTTTAGTTGTATCAGAAATAGCAATACATTCATCTAATAATCTCTCTTTCCACAAACCGAAAAATTATTTGTTTGAAACAAAACACAATTATCTTGCATAATTAATGTAGTTTGCTACAAGTATCATTTACATATAATATCTATATATAATTATGTTAATAACTTTTTATTTATTCTTAAAAAAACATGGCAAAGTTCCAATTATTAATGGACATGTACGTCATTTATCTCGGAAGTCAGAGGGCAAACATTTTCATACGTTGCGGTGAAAAACTACAGGACAGTGAACACGATTTTCTGTATTTCGTGTGATATTAACAGTAGCAATATTTTTAATTTTAATGATAATTTTAAAATAACAACAGATTACGCCTTCATGTGATTTTCGTATGAAAATGGCCCATCTGGATAGAAGAGTAAATAGATTATAGTACTGCACGTAAGTTGGCAAGAGACGATAGATGGACAGAATTCGATTTTTACCGTGTGGCCACAGCCAAGAGCGACGTGAGTCGCGGCGGGCGGTGTGATTTGCGGTGGTATGTCACAGCTACAACGCGCGGTAGAAGCAAAATTATTTGTTTTGGTCGCGCTATATATCCACCGAATGAATATATCCACCGATGCCACCGCGCGCGCCGCTCTGAGCTGTGGCCGCCTCGATACTCGCTAGTAGATTTGTTTCACTCGCACACCGCGCAGCCCGTCGCCGCCGCGTGCGGTGCGTGTCTATCTGCGCCGCAGGTCGCGCCGCTGTCCGAGTCGCCGGTAGCTGTGGCAGACTTCATAGGTTGTTTACCATTTGTTTTTGCCGCTCACTGCTCACCGCGTCGCAATCCACGCCGCTCTTGGCTGTGGCCATGCGGTAAGGCTTTCAGTATCAATACATTTTGAGTCACGGGAAAAAAAAAGAGAGTCACGGGAAAATAAGTTTCATACTAAAGGGTTATACAATTAGGCAATTAATACAATATGATTCAATTAAATACTTTAATAATCGACTATGACAATAGGTATAATCAAATATAATAGTCCGAGAGCCAGTAACAGATTTTTATGACCAAGTTTCTCTCAAATGATAAAAATGCATCAGAAAATCGAACCATAAAGCCTTGTGAACGTCAGCTAAGGCTCGGTAGGGGGATGAGCGGTTGTAACCTCCCACGCTTGACGAAAAAAAATACCTTTACTCATTTCCTCTATCCAGGTCTTGGATCCAGCTTATTTTCGAAAAACTGTGAAGGATTGTGTAGGTTTTGCAAAATACTCGCCTCAACTAGCGTGTATACTTTAATACATATACTTAGGGAATTGGCAAGGCTTACGCTTAAAAAACTGTGATTTGTGAGCGTATTGTGTTAGAGGTTAGGTTGCAATCTCCAAAGATTATCCTAACTTTTACTTTATAGTAACAGAAATAAAAAAAGAATGGTAGTTTAGTACATTTTTTTTTGTAGATTATTTAACTGAATCTCGGAAGTCTCGAAAACTGGGGTTGAGGTCTCGAGTCTCGCAAATACGAGAAAATCGTCGAGACTCTCGGAATTTTCGTGACCGAGACTCCCGGGATGAAATCTGTACTCGCGAATACCTACTTAAATTGATTATTACAAGTCCTTTAATTTTTAGATTTAAGTTTAATAAAAACAACAGAAATCATCCAAAGAAATCAAACGGCAAACAGCTCCTAGTCTAAAACCTTGTTATGCTAAGAAAATTACTGTTTGTGTTAATAATACATCTCGTTGATAATATGAGTAGATGGTAAATGTTTCAAATTATGGCGACTGAACCTAATGTTAGCATATAGATTTTATATATAAATTAACCTTTTTGAATAATGCTTTATATTATAATGCCTGGAAATTAAAATAAAGTTCCGATGATTGTTACAAATTCAAACTTATCAAAAACAAATGTTCAGTTTAGTAAATTTACGTAACATAATTTGTTGGTATTTCTTTAATGTGCTTTATTAAATTTAATACAATGAATGAAGGTCATTGCGAAAAGATAAAAAGTTTTAATTCGCCGTCTCATGGCAGGAGTGGTCATTAAGAATCGAATACGACGCACGATAGACATATCATTTTAAATTATTTGTTTTCATCAAGACAACTCTTTATAGTTTTAAGGTTCTTGTCCCGCTAACAACATGGTAAGTACATTGTTTTAATAATATTGACACGTACAAAAACAGATTTTCTGACTAGTTCATAATTGTTTTGCCTTGAACGAAAAATTCTGTAATTATCTTTCTAAGATTAAATTAAATTAAATTAAAATTAAATAGTAACATCAGCTCAAAGGAATGTTTGAAATATACTTTTAGAATCTTTTATGGTTATTTGAAGAAATAAATCAACCAATTATTATAATTAAAAACAATATAGCGGCTGTTATAGAAATTACCAAAATATTTATATTATTGTGTTAAGAATTCATTATTCCCTAACTGTTATCTTTCCAGCTTCGTTTCCAGATGATATTATATGTAGTATGTTTGTCGTACGTAGATTCAGCAAATATATTATATGTTATGCCATTTTCTTCAATATCGCATTACATAATGTTAAAACCAATTGGCTTAGAATTAGCACGAAAAGGTCACAATGTTACTGTGATCACACCTATCAGGGATAATAATCCACCTTCGAATTATCATCAAGTTTTAGTAGATGATAAAAAAATTTGGGATATTCTAGGTGAGTTGAAGATTAGTTCTATGTATTATCGATAGATTTGAATTTTAATAAATGTCAGTACGACTCTTTTTTTATTACATTTATATAAATAGGTATAGATTTTGTAACATTAGAATTAAAAACCATTATCTTTGAGAGATTAATTTATATTAAGAAATGATTATTAATAAAAAATATTGTACCGTGAATAGTAAATTATTGTACACTCATAAGATTATTTTTTTCTATTTTGGTTTACAAATACTTTAATGTAAATATGTAAACAAATAGGTGGATACACAAACAAACATTGTTTACATCTCACGTTTTGAAACAAAATAATTTATTAATAGTTTTAAATACAGGATTACCTTTGCTTTTATTATCCGACTACTGCTAGGAGGGTTATGTTATATAGCTATGTTATTAATAATAATTATTTTTATACGCTATAAACCCGATAAATATGCCCATGTACTTTATGATTAATTTTTTTTTGGATATGTCAGTCATACATCAGTGTTTTTAGGAATGGAGCGTCCAAATATTTTTACTATGGTCGATATGTCTGCAGAGGAGTTCCACGATAAGATTTTATGGTCAGGTGGCGTAGCGTTTACTGAGTTAGCATTGAATTCTACCGAAGTAAGGAAGTTCTTGAAAGCAGACAATACTTTTGATCTAGTTCTTTGTGAACAGTTTTTCCAGGAGGCTATGTATGCTCTCGCATACAAATATAACGCGCCTTTAGCATTAGTGACTACTTTTGGTTCTTGTATGAGGCATAATATTGCAACGGGTAATCCACTTCAAATACCCAACATTCTAGCCGAATTCCTGGATATCAAAAATCCAACAAGTTTTTTGGGAAGGATGAGAAACATTTATTTCACTTTGTACGAATTTATTTGGTGGCGTTATTGGTATCTCGAAAAACATGAAAATTTAGTGAAAAAATATTTACCAGAACTGTCTGGAAAAGTACCAAAATTATATGAAATACAAAAAAACGTCTCTTTAATGTTAATAAATAGCCACTATAGTGCGGAAATTCCTGCTGCTTTTCTACCAAATATTGTTGAAATCGGAGGTGTTCATTTGACTCGAAGTAATACGTCTCTTCCTAAAGTAAGAGTAACTTATAATTATACCCGATTCTAATCTATCTCTTACCTTGGACACATTAAATAGTGTTTCTTAATTTATAGGATCTCCAAAAGATTCTGGATGATTCAAAGTATGGAGTTGTTTACATGAGTTTGGGTTCTAACGTAAAAAGTGCTGAGTTGCCAGACTCAAAAAGGGAAGCTTTCCTAAAAGTATTTGCTAGTCTTAATCAGACCGTTCTATGGAAGTGGGAAGATGATAATTTGGAAAATAAACCGGAAAATTTAATTACACGCCAATGGCTGCCGCAAAAGGAAATTCTTGGTACGTGTATACGTCACAATACTATATAGTTATTTATCCTGTCTTAAAATATGCAATTAAAGTAAAAAACCGAGCCTTTTAATAATAATGAAAATTAACAGACATTTATAAGTTTTGAATAATTTGAACTTATCGACTTACGTACTAGTTTGGCTTTCTCTCTATAATTATTTTTGTTCCTTCCAATTTTATTACATTACTAACTTCTGACCAAAAATTTTAAATACGTTTCGAGAACAACAACCATATCTACAAATTAATAATCTATCAAGGTTATTTTGTGATGAAGCCATTCATGATAAACCTCATGACTTGCTTTTATGTTCCCCGATTTGAAAAATAATTAAGACAATAGTACATTTATATATAGCACAGCTACTAGTTTTATAAAAATGCTGTCCTTATTTTAGATGGAAGGATAGATCTTAGATATTTTAATCTTATTAAATTCTCCGCACTGAAATAACACGCTTAAAACCCGTTTCCACTTTGATATGTGTGCATTCACTATGACGTTGCTTTTCGTCGTTTAGACATACAAAAACTATTAAATATAACTTAAATCAACATTGCTACTATAAAATTATTTTTATATATGTTTTTAAAAGGTAAATTTTGAGTTAAATAAATCTTTATTTTCAGCTCATCCGAACGTCAAGGTATTTATATCCCATGGCGGTTTAATAGGAACACAAGAAGCAATATTTAATGGAGTGCCACTTGTCGGCGTTCCCATATACGCTGATCAATATAATAATTTATTATATGCAGAAAAAGCTGGTTTCGGTAAAATTTTGCAATACCACGAAATTAATGAAAATCATTTGTTTCAAACTCTCAGCGAGGTTCTCACTAATGATTCTTATATGCAAAAAGCTAAGGAGGTTTCTAGAAGATTTAAAGATCGCCCTATGACACCTCTGGACACAGCTGTGTTCTGGTTGGAATATGTTATAAGAAACAATGGCGCCGAGTTCATGAAAAACCCGACACGGAATTTAAATTGGTTTTCATTTTACATGCTCGATGTTTATGCTTTATTCCTTTTGATTGTCTTTTTGTTTATTATGATTTTTTATAAAATTGTGATGTTCATAGCCCAGATGTACGTTGATTATAAAGTTAAAGTCACTATTGTAAAAAAAGAACAATGATATAAGTATGTTGTTGCACATTAGGTGCATATAGTAAGGTCTATCATTGAATAAGTTCTCCAGTCCAAAGCACTTCGTTTATATGAAACCTTAAAGTTATACGAATCTCGCCATAACTAAAGCTAGGATCACACTGTCCACTGTAGATAACTGTTCCATTTATTTTATAATCAAATAAATTATTTTTCAAGTCAAGCAAATAATTCATGAGAACATTATTTGTCACACTCATTATGAATAATTTGAAATGTATTGATTTTTTTAAAGTTTTTGACTCGTGTTATTTATAAATTAATTCATTATATTTTGTTCAATATTGTAAACATTTAAATTATTTATTATTACATATTTATACCACAAAAGAACATAGCTTTTCTACATACATACTTAAAATTTTACGTAAAGTTAAACCATTAGCCTATTTACAGTATTTTCCATATATAAAATGTTCCATAATACGTATGTATCAGCTGATAGTCTGTAACGACAAAGTTGCCATTAATTTATACTAAAGCTCTCACGAAATTACCTCATACTATTAATTACTCACGATAATTAAATAGAGAAAAGAAAGTATTCAGTTCAACATTGTTTAATATTTAATGCATAATTTAGTTAATAATTAACAAGGAAACTTCGAGGGAGACTAATCTAGATTGCTCGTTTAGCTATTTTTCAAGTCAGTATTTTGCGTCGATCTTGTGTTGTACGAGTTTTTTTATACACCACATTTTTATATTCCCGCCTTAGCTGTGCCGGCTTAACGTTGCAGGCTTTATTGTGCAACCAAATTTCTAGCAACTGTTAAAAATTAAAATGTACAATGTTATCATGTCTATTAAATATAGTATAAAATTATTTATTTTTTATTGCAAATTATTTTCTGAATCCTCTCAGAGATTATTATAATAGTAACGTGTTTGTATTGTGAAAAAAAAGACCTTGATTGGCTTTTTGTCTGGGTTAAGTTTTTTGTGTCTAGTGTAAAGATTAACGAAGGAAGCTGAGTTTTGCTGTTAAAATAATAGTGAAAATATAAAGAATAATGATTATTCCTATTCAAAACTATTAAGAACTCATACTTTTACTTAAATAAAATAATCATTAGAAAAATTAAAAAAAAAGATTATTACATTGTGACATAGAAGTTAACATTTCAGTGATAAGTCGTAGAATGGAAACTTCCACTGGTAGTAATGACGGATATCGACTCAAAATAATCTCTAAGATTCGTCCTTAGCTCGGGTCTTATTTGGGAATTGAACATCTGATACGGAGCATTCAAGGCCATTATTTAACTCACACGCGCTTATTAAATATTAATGTCCGGCCTTTTACATTTCGATAGTATCGTCGTAACACGCAGCCGCTCTTATCGTAGGTCAGTCAAGTAATACTCGTAAAACAATTGTATTTGACTATAATTATTGTACTCGTATGCATTAAATTTGTTTGAAAATATGATTTTTATTTCAATATTGATCAGTTACGATACATTCTTACTTAGTAATTTTGAAATTTCCTTAATATATGTTTTTTTTCCCTCAACACACACTCATCAGTTGATAAACAGTCATGAGCCAACCGTTTTTGTTATTTATAAACCCAATACGTAATATTCCCTGGTATATAATTGGTACAATCATTAAAATCTGCATCAGACTTAGACTATACGGTGTATAGCCTGCTATATAAGTTAAATATTATGATAATTTATCAGGAAGATAACAAAAATAGTATAGTATAATATAAAATAGAAGAGTTATAATGTGATAACCCACAAATCGTATTGTGTGGATTATAAGTATGTTGTATGTTGGTTAGCATCTTCACACCACATACTGAGCGTGTCACGTTTATCTTTCGACAACATAAACGTCCGTTAATACTAATATGAAAAGATTTACAAATGAAAAACTGTCAACAGACCGTATGTATGTATGAATGTGACGAGCAAACCTGGAGTAAGCATATGTATATACAGATACGAAACTCATACATAAGTTAATTTTATATAATAATGCGATAAATGTTTTATTTTATTAGTCAGGAATGTGCATTTGTTTTTTTGTGTTGCTTTATTTATAATGTTTTATGTATTTTATATCGAACATCAAATAGAAATGACATTCAAGTAGGTACTTATATAATGAATGTTTGTTTAAAGGGACTCACTAAGTAATTAGTTATTTCTATAAATGCTTTGGAACAGTCGCAAATTTTATGAATATTTAGAAATTTGAGTAGGTAGACTCGTTCATTTTGTACCAGGAGCCAGATATTTGATAAACTTAGTCTTGCCATAATTATTATTTTAAAGAAAAACTAATTTCTTTATTGTCCATTAGATTTAACATAATTACAGTGTTTTATTTTCATATATTAATATCATATTATGAAAAATATATAAATCTTTTTCTAAGTAGTGTCCATTGGCTGCAAAACAGTCGTTAAAACGTGAGGTCAGTTTATAAAAGCAGCACGCATTCACTTCGCGGACAACAACAGCTGTTCGCTGCCGATCATGTAGAATATTTTAGGGACTCCCAGCAAAGCCTTACTGTTTAAAATTGATCTTAAATCACAATCGAGAGGAATGACGGCCAAGATTCTAACCAAAGTCCAAGATTCGGTGGATTTAGTTATATCCGGCGTGGCTTAAGGAACATTCTTGATTATTGCATGTGGTTTTGCTTAGGTTCTCAACTACCTTCCCAAGAATGGCTTTTATGAAACGTTCAGATGACTTGGCACTTTTTTCATAAAAATATGACTCAGTCGCTCATTTGCAAGCACACCATGAAATCAGCACTGAAGTTGGATAAAACTCACATTGCACTCTGTTGATTAATTGGGAAGACTTTTCAGATCATCAGTATTGAGTATACGTAATAGTTTTTAAAATAATAGACATAAATTTATTTGAATATCGTACGAATATAGTAGACCAATATAAATGCCATAGCAAAAGTAGTACTTTCCCTTTTTATGTTTGTAAATTTATATTTTCAGTAGGTAGTTAAAAATCGTTATAAGTAGATTTTGATCTTTTCTTTTGAAATTAAACTGTTTCAATTCTTGCTGGAAACGATTACGATATTGGAAAAATTACACATAGTTGTCGTTTCTTTTATCTTTTTCTTTATTAAATGAATTTTATATTTTAGGTATTTGTTTGTTTATTACTTGCTTAAATAATATATTAGGAAATTTAATAAAAAAATAATTCTTGAAATATTCCGTAATTCAAAAATTCTCCTACTATTATGTCAGGTTCAATTTAAATAAATGTTAACCTAAAAAACTAACCTTTTACAGCAATTTGTTATACATTAATTAAGGAAATCCTATTAATCTTGTATATAACTTTAAAGTCATTATCCATTTATTTATTTAAGTTTCATTTAATTCGTGTTTGTTTAGGCCAAATTAAATGTTTGTGCCAAATTTAGCAACCAAATTTTCTTGCAGATACATATACATAGACATACATTACATAGACATACCTTTACTTTTTTTTCCTTTTAAATATTTCTATTTTAAATGTAAAATAGTTGTATAATAAATTTATCATTTATCTGTCTATTCCTCAGAGCACCCTTATCTCCGAAACTAAAATATTTTTAATATAAAAAAGTGACACAAAAATATTTTTAATATAAACTGGTTTTAAACAAACTTAATTGAAAACAAACCCTGGTTATTTATATTAATTTGAAATAGTTATGTAAGGAATTAATATTTTTTATACATATTTATCGATGTACATAAACTATAGTAGTACATAAATAACTTTAAATTGTTTATTATTAAATAAAAAGAGTTTTAAGATTAGCAGGCAAAACTAGTACGCTGTGTGTCGTAATTGCTATTTTATTTTTTATGATTTTTAATTGTGTAAAAGTGAAAAGGTATATAGGCTTTCATGTTTAAATTGGGCTTTGATGTATGTGCTGTTTTAAAATTTATTTAAAAAAATGCTTGCATTGGTGGTGCGCTCAGTAAAAGGTAATTTAATTTCCGAACATTCGTACATCTATAAATTCATATCACGAGGCAGTTTAACCAGGACCACAGGAGCCATAAGTAGAGGAGTGGCTCTCGGTATTTCAATATAGGTTGAACAATACACAATTTTTTTGGACATGAAGAAATAGAAATAAGAAGAATAAAGCAAGAAATAGCTAAAAAAATATATATTCTGGATGTTTTATGCAGAGACTATATTTAGAAATAAGAACAAAGGTATTGCTAAGAAATTCAGATGTTGTATATCTATTTCAAGACTCCGTTGGATTTGGATAGTTCCTAATTAGCCGTCTAAACCTGAAACTGATATAATTGTGTATTTTAAGCTTACGTTGACGTACAAATGACGTAAATGTTTGCATTTTTTAATGAAAATAGTGCTTATCCGTAAAATTTTGTTGTAACAATTATAGCTAGGGAATATTTATTTTTGAATATCATTAGAGGTCTTGTGTTTTATAGAAAATTATTTAGTCTGATTATAATATCGATTAATTATAATTAACTATAGTAAATATTAACTAAGAAAATTTAAAATTGTACTTCAATGTACTGTAAGTGATTGTCGATATGTTAAGCTAATTTTGCATATTTGTAATGTTTTATTGAACTAAATACCTTTTCGGATTTACTACACGGATTTTATTTTAAACTTACTTTATTATTTTTAACTTAAACTACACGATCCCGACGTTTCGGTAACTTTTCATCAACCGTGATCACGGGCAGACGGGATGTAAATGTCTGTCAGTCGGTCCTGTTATTAAATACACTTATTTTTTTATGTTGTATAATATCCTTGTATGTTACGGCATTCTTTATTTATTCCAAGTTTCTATGCGCTATTCCGGAATTAGTGAAAGCAGAAACTTTTATTTTATCTTATAAATGTGTTTTTCGAAAGCATTGAACTGGAATAAGTTTCAACTTATATTTCTATTTATTATTAAAGTAATGTATATTTTTCTTCATTTTATTTTCAAATAATTTAATTTTTTTTCTTATAATACTTTGTTTGTTAGTTCATTTTACTTATTTAGTTGTATTTAGTTTTGATAATACATTCCTAAAATACTATATTTGTAACCAAATTTCTATAACAACTAAGAAAAATTTTAGAAAAACATGATCATGTTTGATGAAAAAAAAAAATGAAAACAAAAGTGGTAAACAATAACGTCATTTTATAAATATTTTTATTTATATTAAATCGTTAACAAACATTTGTTTAAAAAATATATAAGATAATTTCGTAAAACGGGATGTTCAAGTCGTAATTTATAATTTGCCTCATTGTTATACAAATCGATTCAATTGTTTTCAAAATTTCTAACAGCCTTCTTTGTTTGAGTGTCGATGAAGCTTAATTTTTCATTTAATTACAAAGTTTGGTTCGGCTGGAACTTCTTGACAAAGGCATTCATTACCATGACTTAATTGATTTCTTTTGATAGAAATCACGTTGCAATGTTATAAAATTATAAACATTATTTATTTGTGTATATAAAATGCTGCAGTGTCACTTCATTCTCAGTATTTTCGTAGTGAATATTTCTTTTTAAATACAACAGGACTAAAATATATGAAATACCTTTCGCAAGATTTTTATTTTTGGTTAATCACATCACATGAGAAAACTTCGGTTGATCACGACAAAATATATATTGTTACGCAAGTAATAGGAAAAAGAAATACGAGAATTATATGAATATGTTAAACTTATAAATAGCTTGTGCTTTTAAATGTGCCGTAGCATATTAAAAGTTTTAGGTAGTATAACAGTATTATTGTAGAGGTAACGGATAGCTTACGACAGCTGTCTTGTATTTAAGGATCTAAAACTACACGACTATTCCATTAAACCTGAGAACGTATTGAATGTTAGATGTTCTAATTTTAGATGTTCACGGCTTGGCTTCTGATTTTATAATATGCACTTAGCTTGGTTTGGCATTTTATTCATACATATTGAATGACAGAACAGCTAGTAGCGTTCTGCTGAATCATAAAATACAAAAGTTCGTACACATGAACAAAATTTTTGAAAGAAACTTTAAAAAGATTATCCTTTTATCTATCATTTTTGAGGGAATAATAGTTCTAATTCTTATTTTAAATGTCTAGACTTCTACTCAATCAGACGTAAAAAATATTTTTTGTGAACTCTGTCACTAAGAAGTACAAAGAACTTTATAATCTTGGTTTCGTTATCGAATAATATCAAAAATATTAAAATATAACATTTTCTATAAAATATATTATACTTTTTACTAACATTTAAAACTTACACTATTTAAAAAGAATCTATAATCCAATCAGCGAAAATAACTGCCGTTTTCTCATTGCCGTACTTGACTTTACTGAACAACAATGACCGTAGAAATGTAGAGAGTGTGAAAGAAAAAATCTTTCAAACCATTAATTTAAGAGTACTTTTCGCACTTTTGAGGTACTACAGTACTAACAGAAAGGGTAGATTGAATAGAATCTATAAGGAACGTTTAACAAAAGGTTGAGATGCCAGGATCAATCTTACTGTACTCAATAGTCGTTTGTCATGCAAATATAGACTGAATAATTTAGTGACTATACACCTTTATGTATTATTAAGATATTTGCTTCCATATATCCTTTTTGAAGTTCCAATTTTTTTTATTATTATTTTATACATTTATAAAGTATCTGAGAGAGAGAGAGCCTTGACTAATATATTTTAAATTAATACTTATTTTATTGGATTGGATAAAAGAAGAATATCATTGTAATTCTAGCCATACGAACATTCAATGATTTACATACAAAATCCCGACTACAACCGCTAAAAAAGACTTAATCAGCACAAAGCACGAAATTAAAAGTTAATCAGTTCACTCGTGCAACTTTTTAAAAGAATGTTAACATATGCCTGAAATAAAGGTAAAAAGAATAAACATTTCTAAAATTCATAATGCTTTACGAGCATTTTCTCTCGGACATTTCTCTAGAAATAAAAATGCGAAGGCCACAACATTACATTGCTCGCCTTAATTCCGCATTTATTTTGCAGCTTATTTCCTAGGTATGCTTAGAATATATACCACAGTGAGGCTTTCTGAAACTAATTGGAATAAAGGAGTCGAATTGTTTTTGTTAAACCTCTGGTCTCATTTTAGTAGCAACTAGGTATATTTTTTATTATTATTTTATGTTATACAACCTTCTATATCAGCAAATGCCAATAGGCTGATAAATAGAAAAGAACTGAATAATTCAAAAATGTAGTGACATATTTTTGTAATTAATACGAGACGAGTGGATATTATTTAAGACTCTAAGGCTCATTTTGATAATTATTTTTAATTTGATATCAATTTAAAAACCAAAACCAAGGCAGTAAAAATATGAATAAAAATACAAGCATTTTTTGTAGATTTCAATTATTTTTCCAAAAAAAGACTTGATCTTGAGTTATTATTGTGTCAAAATTTATTTCTAGCTATAAATATAATATTATATATATTTCAAACATATTTATTGTTGTATTAAAAACGTACATTAACCTTTCACGTTCACAACTCTTTATCATTGAAAAGTTCATATATTAATAATAAAAATAATTTTATTTGAAAATTATAGTTTTTTGTTGGATACAAAGCTTCTTCAAAAACATTTCGGACTTTATTTTTAAACATACTTTCTTTGAAAATTTAAGCTACTTTTGATGAAGCAAAACTTGTGAGCTTCCATATTGCTATAAAATAAATACCTTTTAGAGAACACATAATTATTTTGTTCTTATTATAAGAAATATTTTTTTTAGATATAACATGTTTCTTTATTTTTATTATTATCGATAAACAAAAAAGTTAAATGTCTAAATGGATATGTTATATTATTAAAGCTTTACGTAACGATATTGTTGACACTATATTTGCGTCCTCGTTTATTTCTATTGTCACCGGAAACATTCTTAAATATACAGTTACGTTATCGGTTATTCGCACGCCCACGAACACTAATAGATTATCGTATCTTTAACGCGCTAGTACCCCTGCCGCGTCAATAGTTACGTTAGCGACAGAATACGACGTGAACATAGCAGCGTATTACAATAACAGTGTGCTGTCACTGGAAAACAAAAGAGGTTGTTTTTACCAACAAAGTGAATTAACAATTTAGAGATAACAATAAATACACGTAAATATATGAGTAAATATGAACGTGTTCAACCAAATCACAAACACATAGTCATTTAGTCCTATATCGCATTGCGTAGAACAAACACCCATTTTATGTTTAACAAGTGATAACCTCTAGTGCTGTTTGTTAATACAATTTTGATAAAGATACTGTGCGATTCCTGATTACATAATGGCTCTTAACTATAATAAGTTTCCTCAACTAATATCAGCGTTTTGTAACTTGAACAATTTTAGAACATTGTCAACGACTTGTTCGAATAAGGCAAAAATAAATTTTAACTGGGAAGACCCTTTGAATTTAGATCGACTATTACTTGACGATGAAAAGGCAGTTCGAGACTCTGTGAAAACGTATTGTCAAGAGAAACTATTGCCTAGAGTGGTTCAAGCTAATAGAAATGAAACGTTTGATCGGGCTATTTACAAAGAAATGGGTGAGTTAGGTATTCTTGGCTGTACAATTAAGGGCTACGATTGTGCCGGAGTATCATCGGTTACATATGGACTTATAACAAGAGAATTGGATGGTGTAGATTCGTCTTATAGATCCGCTATGAGTGTACAGAGTAGTTTAGCAATGGGTGCTATTTATATGTATGGTTCAGAGGAACAAAAGCAAAAATATTTACCGAAAATGGCAAAGGGTGATCTAGTCGGCTGTTTTGGTCTAACTGAACCCAATTACGGTAGTGACGCCGGCGGGTTAGTAACAAGGGCGAAATATGATTCTAAATCGAAATCTTATGTCCTGAGTGGTTCAAAAACGTGGATTACGAACTCTCCTATAGCAGATATACTTATTATTTGGGCTAAAGATGAGGATAATAAAGTAAGGGGCTTTATTGTGGATAGAAGCCTAGTAAATAAAGGTCTAGACACGCCTAAAATTGAAGGAAAATTTTCTTTAAGAGCTTCCCAAACGGGTATGATATTGCTCGACGAAGTAGTTATACCAGAGGAGAGTTTATTACCCGGGGTATTGGGTATGAAGGGGCCTTTCGGATGTCTCAATAATGCGAGATACGGGATCGCTTGGGGCGCTCTCGGTGCGGCCGAATCGTGTTTGCGGATTGCTCGACAGTACACATTAGATCGGAAACAATTTGGAAAACCGCTCGCTTCGAACCAGCTGATACAAAAGAAAATGGCGGACATGATAACTGAAATAAGTCTCGGTTTTCAAGGTTGCTTGCACGTCGGTCGTCTAAAAGATGAGGGTTTAGTAGCTCCCGAAATGATTTCTCTTTTGAAAAGAAACAACTGCGGCAAAGCTTTAGAGATTGCGAGAGTAGCCAGGGACATGCTCGGTGGTAATGGAGTGTCTGATGAGTATCATATAATAAGACACGTTATGAATCTTGAGGCCGTTAATACTTATGAAGGGACTCATGATATCCACGCCCTAATTTTAGGAAAAGCGATAACAGGAATACAGTCTTTCTATTAAAAAAAGATATAAGCTAACTTTCTGTAAAATATGTATATAATAAAAAAATGTTTGTATTATTTTGTTTCTTTTTGATATCATTTTAATTAAAACAAATATGTATAATGTATCAGTTCAATATCAATCGAATTTGGAGAAACATATTTTTTTCGTTTCGATATCATCCATAGATTAAGAGTCTAAAAGATAATTTTAACATATAAAAGAAGATAATGATAATGGGAAAAAAATATTACAATAATTTTAATTTATAAATTAATTTAAAAAAATTGTCTTGGAGGCGCCGGGTATCGATCCCGGTACCTCTCGCATGCTAAGCGAGCGCTCTACCATCTGAGCTACGCCCCCTGTTACAATTATTCTAAAATAGTTAATTCAAATATTTTCTTACATAAAAACATTTTGTTACGCACTATTTGTATAAAGTTTCGTTACAATACATTTTTTTTTGTTGTTTCCTTATGCTAACTTGGTTTTTATAATCCCTTTGGTCATGAACTACAACTATATATATCTTAATAACATACTATTTAAAATAGATAATATACAGATAGATAGATAGAGATAGATAGAGATAGATAGTAACGATATATTCTTTCCAATATTGATATTGAAGATTTTGTAGCTTACGTTTTTTGTTTGAGATATCGTAATTGGTATCCGTTTTATATATACAGGCGAGATAAGTATAACTCTCAAGGAAAAAAATACTCCGGAAAAATCCCTTCGAAAAGTGAAGATGTTGTTTTTGTAACCTTTTCCTCTTCAAGCTTAGCTTATTTTTTCTTTGATAAATATTACTTAACATATAACAATGGAAATTTACAAGAAAAATAATGTGCTATGTTTTAAAATGACTTATTGTGATACTTTTAACAAAAACTAAAATAGGTTTCCTTTTTCAATTCAATAGAGATATCTCTATTATGAGTGATTTTGAAATTTGAATCAATAGAGGACTAGTTTATAATTTGGAGCTCTTGTGAACACTAAGTCACAATATAATGATTGCTTGCTTCCTAAATGTGACTTCATTATCACACCCTGTTTGTTTCTAGCACAATATTAGTACTAATTTCATTAATTGCATGTTTATACTCGTGTACTGTATTCGGAAATGCATTTGATTGCTGCTTGCTTGATGCTTTTCGTTGCAGCAGAAATTTATAACAGTAGAAATTTACACTGTGTATTAAATGTTTATATTATTAATACTTTTATATGATTTTTCAATGCCGTGTTTTAGTTTAGATGCAATTGTATATTACTAACATACTCAAAACATTTGATGGGATTCAGAAAATTTTGTAAATTGACACAGATTAACCCATTTTGGTGCTTTGTATCCTATTAATTGCTAAATAGCATGGCCTAATACTTAACCATGTATGTTAATAGAACACTCTCCTACAAATATTAGAAAAGCAAAATTGCAGTTATGATTAAAATTATGCTCAAATTTTTACTTCTCTTTGTTTATAGATTTTTAAATTTTGTGGAATATAACATGAAGCTTATTCATTTTGATAACAATGTCATAATTTTTTCATTAATTAAAATAGTTTACCTTATAACCTTTGATGTAAGACCCACCTTATTGTTTTAAAGAATATTTGAGCAGCGCCTTGATTAAAGAGAATGTTATAAATGAAAATAGTCTCTAACCTCAGACGAGCCGAGAAGTCAGGCGAAGTCAAATCTCTGCGAAAAAGCTCCACAATTCATTAGCACCTAATGTCATTGCGAGCTAAACCGCTTACACTTTTGAGGATTAAGAATACATTTCAGTAACAAGGAATTCGTATAGTTTAAATTAAATAGTTATAAAGTATAACGTTTGATTTATTGTTATTTGAAGTTTGTAATTAAAAATAGCTTTCATATTTACTTAAAACGAATTCGTTACTTCTACAATTTGTTAAAATAACAAAGGAAATAAATTATTTTTTTTATTATAAAACATAAATTTCAATAAAAATAAATAAAATGTAATGGGTATTAGTTATAAAACTCCCGAAGTTAACTGAAATCTTTGACGAAACTATTTTAACTGTTCTCTAGAAAATGTTTAAAATCATGTAGACAGTTTCCAAGATAAATTGTTAAATCTGTAACATGCAAGTCGGTGATTTATTATCTACGTTGGACAAATACTCCGACATCTACTCGATGAAAAATTTGGCCAAGTTATATCTATCTCAGTGACAAACATTAGGAAATGAGGTATGGCATAACATTTCTCGGTGTAGAGGGGACAGATTTATTATAAAATAATTTGAGACATAAAAATCAGTATGATGTAGTATAAAATATGAATGGTTAGAAATATTTATCATTTAAGCGGATTTTGTTATCATTATAAAGTTATCATAGAGTCATGTACCAATCAGGTTGTACTGTTTTGCTTTCACGAGTAAATGTTTTTATGAAACAAATAATCTATTCTAAAATATTTAAAATTATGTTATTGACCTATTTTAAAATGTTTTTGTAATAAAATTAATGCATATTTTATCCTTTGAAACAGATATTAACTATTATTCCAATGTGATTTTTGTAATTGAGTAGTCAATAAATGATAAAATTTTATATTATATAGTAAGAAAACAAAAGAAAAAATTCAGGTTTTTAATTTTTATTTATGTGGCTGCGAATAAAACCAAAAAGGTTTATCTCGTACATAGGCATAGCATATAGACGCTCTACATTTAAACAGGTAAAATTTTTAAAATTTATAATCTGGACAGTTTTTTGAGATTAAAAATTCAGTTCCGTGCTCGAAATCTAAGGTAGGTAAGCCTTGCACAAAATTTGAATGTGAAAATATAATGTTTGTTGTTTCTTGACTTTTTCATGTCTTATAAATTAGTACAGACCGTGCTGAGTTATTCTGTTTTTTTGTGAAATAAAAACATGTTTTTATTTATTGATAACTGTAAATGTATGAAAACACAACATAAATATGAATTATTCATTAGGAATTTAATTGTAACAATGCAGCGTGGAATTAACTTCGCTTTCGTAAAGTATAACAATGAACTGTTTTAAAGAAATATAAATGTTTCGTTAAGGTTGCCAATGGCAGGTATAATTTAATTTCAGCCTTGGGGGAACAGGTTGATTATAAATTTAATTTATGTGGGGGTTGACGTTAGGAAAGGACACTGTTTATTATTCCTTGAGCGTGCAATTTATCGAGTGCTCCCTGACGAAAGATGATGTATGTGTTAGTTATGAATTACCTTGAGGCTATTTCCAAATTTATACTGTACATTATAAATGAGTCTTTTAGAATTAGATAAATATAGTTTACTGAGATAATAAGTTTTTTTTTTGTTAGAATATACCTATTTTTTTATAATCATTATAGCAATACCTATTCAATATTCTGTAAAGTCTACACGTTCGATTAATAAATAAAATATATAAAAATATTTCATGTCATGTATTTTAAGCCAAACTACCTACGACTACCTTGAAATAGATGGGTTACACAAAATTATTTTGTTTAAAATGTCACATTTTAATATTAACAACTGCAGATTTATTGGCGTTGTGATAACTGAAGTAGAAATATTTTATCGTTATGATATTATATTATATTGTAATAGAAATACTTTAACATATAATACTGTCTTATTTTTCTTATAAAATAAAAAAAAAACAATTGTTTTATAACAATACTTCTAAAATTACCGTCATGCTTACAATGAGTTTAAATTTAAAATTCTTTTAAAATTTACCTTTTTTAAGTTGTATTACAACCGGCTGTAGCGAAAATATATGGCAACTGAAGTTTCGCATAACAGCTAATTTCAATATGGAAACAATAAGTTAGGATAAAATTATCTCGTTATAGACTAATGACAATTCAGAATTACTCTAATCATTAAAATAAATACAATGCCCAGATTCTAATTATCTCTATTAATTGAATGATTATAATGTTATAGCTCAATCTAATATACACCCATATTTTTTTCAATTAGATGTCCACGATTCAAAAATGAGTAATATTATGTCACTAGTAAAATGCATAGTTTTTTAGGATTATTACAAAAGATACAATAGATAAATGTGAGTAGTATAAAAGCCTTTTATTGTAGAAATGAAAGAGAATATAACTTTTTAATTATATTATTTCATCATAATTATAAGATTTTAATATTAAAAAAAGGTATATTTTTTTGCTTGAAACATTTCTTTGCAAAGAATTTCAAAAGACATAATTTAGGAATAAAATACTCTGAACTAATTTTGAAACAAGTTTCATGGACAATCCAGTGTGTCCATGACGAGTGCCAAAAATGAACTCAAAAGGAATATTAATCTGTGGGTAAAGAGAATTCTCTCTTGGTACTGTTAATCAAATTCAACACTGCTAGCTAACTTACTTTGTACCACTTAATATTTTGTTCTTCTATACCAACATATTCTTTATCTAGTTAAGTATTTCGTGGGTATACATACTGTTTGTAACGAATAACGTAATTTTTTGTATGTTTATGTCGTTTCCTTATAGTATAATGATAGTAGTTCCTTGAGAATAAGCTGCCATGATCATTGTGGAATTTTCGTCAGAGTTATACATACGAGCTCAGAGCAAACAAATTACATATTTAGTTTCATTTATATATTGGTCAATTGCTACAATCATTACGATATTTACCGTAAAGATTTGTACATTCTATGTACAGCAGGAAATGAAATTTGAATGTATTTTTTTGAACTGACCTAACTACTGTAAACATTCAGTGTTCGCATTAAGAAAGCTTTGCCAACAGAACATTGTTGCTGCCCGAAGACAAATACACGAATTTATATGGTATATAATTTCTTGATATTTTGATTAAATTTCATATCAATTGTAATGTCACAATGAACTGTGAAAAAAGCCGTATTTTAAAATATAAAACAATTTATAATAATTCATTCAATAAGACAAAAAAGATAAAAATATCAATACCAAGTTGTTGAATGCTGGAGCTGGCCATTTTAATTTATTTATATTCACCAGGAACACATGAAATCGGTCAACCATCTCTGTAATATGTATGTACATTCTGATATACGTATAAGGGTCTGAATATAATTCATCTTCTACTATATTCGATATGTAATATACAATAATTTTATATTTTTCGAGAGTTCGTGAGAAACGACATAATAACCCCTTTTAATAGAAAAATATTCTCTTCATACTTTGCGATAAAATTGCTACATAATAACGTTTCTTTGGAACATGAATCTCGACTCCAAAGAGATCTATTTTATATACTCGTATTACGAAGGTATTGTTGCTCTGTATATTCAATTCTTTTAAGAATTTTATTATACAGTAAAAACATTTATATTTTTATTTTGCAACTTATATACATAGCAAAATGAAGTTGTATACAGCAATACCAATAAGAATTGAATAATTTAATTATAATTTACACATACATCTGCCGATGTAATCATTATGGTTTTACTGTTTGCTGAATTGCATATCATGAAAAAAAAAATTGTCTCTATGTTACCTGTAAGCAAAAAATATAATACTAAACAATCTCATTCCACAAGGAGCTTGGCTTATGTTTTATCTAGTATCCTAGGTGTTGCTGTTATCAAAACTAAGGAGTCTTGCGTTTGGCTGGAGATTTAGACTATCACTGTTTCTTGTACGGAAATAAGTTTAGGGGGGCTTGAAGTTCTCACTAAATTCTGAAAATCTCAGTGGTTTTTTGAAATTATAGCATACCTAATGTATCAAATAAAACAGAATCATTCAGTAGCACACACAAAAAATTGCCCTTGTGTATAATATAAAATATTAGACTGGTGATCGTCTAAAAATACGTAGCTTATCATGTTGTGATAGGCCCATAATGAGCTAAAATATTAGTTATCGTTTTTACGATCTTCTCTCCCCTACTGTACGGCAACCAATAAATATAGGGTAAACATAACAGTGTATATATTTATATTAAAAAAGAACATTTACAAAATGAGATCGAAGATTTTCGAGAATTTTATTCATTTAAATGAAACTAATATTTTTCGAATAAATCACGAGTAGTTTATCCGTAAAATATAAGTTTCATTTAAAAGAACATTTACAACTTTTGAGCCAGTGTAGCATTGATATGTGTATTATGACCATTTATACTAAAAATGCAATCGCCTTTATATTAACTCTAACCTGTGTATAAAATTACATAATATTATAATTAAGACACAGTGATTATTCTAAATATTTTTGTGATATCATCAACACAAAACCTTAGTCATAGTTGTCATTCCATATACTTTTTTACATAATATGAAACATTCATATATTTTATTAGTATATTTTCCTTAAATTGTATAATTTCTATATATGTATAATATATTTTGATTGAGTTTTTCTTATGCAAATTGTCTAAACTTTATTTTACGAACAAAATAATTAATTTGAAATATTATGTGCGTGGGATGTGAGCAATGATTTGTACTTAACGAGATATCTTATACATTGCTCAGTTTCAAAGCGTTTTATAGATTCGTTACACATCTGGCACCACGCAATTTCTTTGAAAGGGACAATAAATTTAATCTAAGCTTTTGCGTCAAACTCAGCATTAGGAGACTGGTATGACAACAGTTCCCCTTTGGCAAAAACAAACACAAATTTATGAAAAGTGGGAAAGTGATAGGATAATTATTATTGTTCGTGACAATTATTTTATGAAAAAGAATGTTTATTTTTGTCGCTTAAACAATTATCTATAAAACAATAATAATAATAATAATAAACTCTCAGCATTAAAAAAATATTATATATTTAGATCAAGGATGTGTTCCTTTCATTATGTCAATCGTGTAGTAGTATTTTTTTATAAAAAGCAGTGGAAGGCAATAAAATACATTTCGTCAGTAATGAAGAAACAATCATAATCTTAAAAGTCCACTTTTCATTAAATACTAAATGAAATATATGAAGGTTTCATATAATTTCATATCCTTAAACTTGTTATACATTTTTGTTTATAATGTTTTTGATGTTTGATATTTCAGTATGATTTTATTCTTTGCTTACACATAAATGTACAGAGTAATGCACAATTACGTCGTCTTGCCATTTATAGGTACACTTATAGGAGAGATGCTCGCGTTCGATGTTCATTAATTTAATTATGTTTATATTTAGGAAAGTTTTAATACATATTTACAAAGAATAAACATTTACAAATACAAATTATAAACATAGAGGATCATATCGAGTAGGAAGTGGAATAATAAGTAAAATTCTCGTGTAATTTTATTCTTTCAAAGCCGGCACTTATACCATCTCTGCTGCCTTTTCCAATAATGAAAGTTATCTATTGAATGGTAGTATACCTCGATTATTTTCTATATTTTCTCAGTGTTATGTTTTTGTGTCCTTTTTAATTTTTGCTATAGTCAAAAAAAAAATTGTTTAGAAAAAAAATCTGGATTGAATTGGCTAAGAGTAAAAATTGCTAGTTAACATGCAAGACAGGAATTGCATTAAGATGGTTTATAGCATTTATGTGTAAAAAAATATTATCTATTACCCTAAATTAGTTTAATAGTTCAATAATATAATGAGACATAAATGTTTTATATAAATTCTAGGAATAAGGTAGTTTGATTAAACTTAAGTGGATTTAATCCGCTTTTGCAGGAATACTCCAACGCTCAACACTATTGTGTTGTTCAATCCCACTAGCACTCTTAAATTTCTTGGAAAGATTCAATTTATTATAATTTATTAAATACAAAAACTTTGTTTTGATTAAAATTGTCGTTTGTAGAACTCCTTATTCCTTCCGCTTTTAAAATGAAACTTAATAACTTTTATTTCATCTCACTTCCTTACTTTTACATTTTTTTGCTTATCGAAAAATTTTGTTTTTTTTTTGTAAAAATATTTTTTTATTAATATTTATCTTGTATAAGTTTTACTCAAATACAATTTATTCCATTTTTTTTTTCATTTTTTTTTTATAAAGTAAATTAGTATTATTGTTTAATTGTGTGATAATTAAAATATACATAACTCTCACACTACGATATAAATAGCCAACATAGTCATGAAAATTTAAACGTATGTAATAGCTTTCGAGCAAGGTGTCATGTTGTAATTCAGTCGCCTGAAGGTTTATACAATAGGGTACAATGTAACATAAACAATGCGCCCCGGGTAAACAGCTTGAGCCCCCTTAATAGAATCTACAGACGACGTCACCTTAACAGTTAAGATATACTTTACTTTAGACATTTTCACACTTATTAACATTTTCGATTTCCCCCGGTTCTTATTTTGTTTATAGAACCAAAGAGAAATACTTAAAATTTATTTAATTTCAGTTATTTACTTATATTTTCATAATTTAAACATGGCTGTTTCAATACGATTTACATTAAAGAATCAGGCATACCAACATCCCAAAAGACCATTCCATCAAGAGTCAATAGGTATTCCGAGCTCACTGACGATCTCACTAAGAATAGGTTCGTCGTAAATTTGTACCCGGTGGAGGTGTGATAGAGAGCTATAACAGCTAAATCTCTCTACACGCGTACTAAAAGGCCTGTCCATAGCCAATATCAATTCATTCTTAGAAAGTACTTTGAAGGCAGCTTACTGGGTTCGATTCATATTTGGTTTGGTAGAGAGAGCAGCTTATACAATGGAGGTGAGCGTTTAACGCGCTTTAGATAGTGGCCTGTTAAACGTACACCTGGGTTGCAAGTCCCATACACTGTTAAAGCTCCTCTCTCTACAACGCGATGGACCCGGCACCCGCACAATGAATCTATGGAATGCTGATGGGTTTCGTCTCTTAATTGACGATGTTTTGTCACTATTCCAACATTTCACGCTTTTAATTTTCCAGTGATCGAAAATATATCGGTTCTTATTACCGAATAACATAAAAGCTTGCAAATACTACAAATTTTATTTTGATGTAGATTTCTGTTACTTCAATTCTTTTTACTAATTGTAAATTTTAATAATATATTATTTAAATTGTTACAAATTAATTAAAAACTTTTCGGAAGTATTAGTTAGTATATAAGTAATTTGTTTTTGTTTTTAAATCGGAAGAGTTATAATTAACTAAGAATGAGAACATATTCTTGTTCTTTAAATATGTATATACTTATAGGATATTAGGATACATCAGACATAGAGAGTTTTGTACTTTTTTAATTTAAAATTATACTTTTATATATATAATTTCCATTTATGTAATGTAATTTTGGCATAATAAATTATAAAAAGTTTTAAGTAATAAAGTTCAGCTGGATATAATACCGTTTTCTGAACTGGAATAAAGATTTGATGTTAATCTTAAACTTATGTGAAAAAAGTTTTCGGTACGGTCTTGTAACAGTTAATCAATTTACTCTCGGTTGGGTTCTAGTTAGTAACTTTGTATTAATTAGTATTTTGAACTTTAATATAATAATGTTCCTCCTCTAGTTTAGTTATTCCACTAGGATTAACATAGCTTTTTACATTAAATATGTTCGTAAGAATACAGTTTCGTATCTCTCTTAGTTTATCTATCGCTATGTTTGGTTTAATACCCGTACGAAAATAACATTTACACTGATATAAAATAAGATTGATTATATTTCTTTATAGTGTAATAAAAAAGTTTAGTTGAAATGAGAAAGAAAGCTTTTTCTAGAAACGACATCAAGTAAGAATTACAATACGAAGTAAATCCCTTCCCGGGATTGGAATAAGCAGATTTATTTACACGCCTGAAGGAATTTGCATTCCATTACAAAATCTTATGGACTATATAATGTAGACAATTTCTAATAATAATAATTATGCGCAATACACAGCAAGTTCTAGTTATAATTAAAGTGTGTAATAGATTTATTATGTAATAAGTGATCTCTGACAAAAGCTATGCCTTTTTAAAAGTCAAAAATGCAATCTTTATTATATTTATAAACCTTTAAACAAGAGAGACCATATTTAAAGTGGTTATCAGTACTGTTGCGTCAAGAATCACAATTAAGTGCAATGAAATAATTTGCAATGCGGTTTTTGTGAGATTTTGTAACGTATATAAATACGTTACAAACGTATATAAATACGTTACAAACGTTACGTTACGTTGTATAAACAGACCTCCTTTTTTGGCCTCTTTATAAGCTTATGTTAAACTCTAAAGGCTAAACAGAAGGTAAGCGTAATAGTATATATTTTTTACATTCTACACAGACTTAGTATGTCAATAATTTGGTGGATTGCATGATTTGAATGATAGATGATGAATTTGGATAAACATGTGTGATAACATGAGTGTCTTACATTCATAGCCCTATGATTGTTAGACACTTATGTATGAAACTTTTAATAATATTACGCTGTTTATTTCTTAGTAACTTTATTTTATACCGGTAATCTCTCTATTATTCTAAGAACAGTAGAAATATCAAATTGCAATGTCCCACAAAACAGTTAACAGTCCTACATTATGTTATAATTAAATAAGTACAAAAATACATTTTAAATAGACAAATCTTGTTCAGACATAATGAAATTTTCTCGCGGTGATTTAAACTTATTTGGTCAGACTATAAATAAAATTTATATAAGGATTGACGTTAGGACGGGAAAATGTTTATTATTCGCGGGATTCATTGACCGCTCGCTGATAGATAGCAGTGATATTTTCGCTCATTGTGATTGAAATACGATAATGTACACGAATGGAGGATTTTCATATTGCGTATTAGGTAAATGGCTGTTCTATTGTCCAAATACTGTGACAGCGGTCGGCTGATACGAAAATGAAAACCCCTGTTGTGTGCCCGACATTTATCTATCTGTTGAATTTTTTATATGTTGGGGTAAAAATAATATGAGTATTTACTCTTACTTTTAACATTTTAATACTGGCAACAGCTAAATAAACGTTATGAAACTTTTCTATTATTGTTATTCTAATCATCTGTAACTATTTACATAATAATATAATTTACTATAAACTAAACTTTATTTCAATAAAATTATGTAAATAAACCTGGAAAGTTTGTAACATAAACCTTATAATATAAAGAAATTTACTAAAATCGTATACTTAATATTTATTTATACTCCTTCGTTCGTTTAAAATCATAGTTAATTTGCATAAGACAATTTGATGTATAGTTTAAATGATGAATAGCGATAGAGGGAATATAAGATTGAACCATTACTTCCATTTGCTTCGGGTTACTCTTGCATATAATAGGCACTCTAAAACGCATTTGCGTAACAACCAAAACCATTATGATCTCCTGTTCCGTCTTGATTGCAGACTGATTGATCGTAGCAAAAACAGATGTTACACCACTAGTTAGCCGACCCATACTTAACCAAGTCACGTAGAATGAACAAACATTATGTAGTGAACACGAGAGTAACGATAATTTAAAATAAAACAACCCTTAATCCTTTTTATCGATCAATAAGAATTTAAGAATAAAATGTCCTTCAAGAAATTAAGACTATTTTTTTATTTAAGTATGAGATAAATATTACTATACCAAAGAAATATTATTAATTTGACTCAAGATGGTAATTTCAAGTTGATTCTTTGTTGACAAGAAACGGAAGGACCATTCTATGAAAAGAGTCTTCATTCTATTCTTACAGTGTTTATAAATTATTTTCTAATATTATCTTATATCTATCAAAAGTACTATTGTTTTTAGGAATTAGTTTTAAGAATTTGTCACTATGAAGACACATAATTAAGAATATTTATTTATAAGATAATTGTGTATATTAAATTTTATACGATCGCGGAATAAATATGATGCTGATTTTCGTTCTCAAGTACTGTTTTTTTGCAAAATCTGCTGATGGAAGCCGATACAATGTATCGAAGTTGTGTTAAAGATACAGAGTGTCATTCGTGATCGACAACCATAAAGTATTTCCAGTATCCATTACAAAACTTATTTATATTTTCCGTTTGCTTTTTTTTTGGTTGATAATTCCGAAACATTTATTAGTCCAATACCTTAATTAAGTTCACCATTGAGATTCCGATGCAGGGTTTCACTAGAAGATGCAACATTTTTTGACATATTCAGTACTTTATTTTCTTTAATATGTTTATATATGTGTATATATAAATAGTATTAAAGTATAAAAATCATAAACATTAATTGTGAAAGGTTTATGTATGTATGTATTTCTAAAAAAGTAGTGATTCATACATTATCTATTCAAAATATATTTTTCGATTGTACATTCAGATCAGATTTTTATTACAACTGAATTTTAAAATCAATTGTCTCTAAACGTTTGAGGAATTATTTTGCATACATTCACTTTGGATAGCAATCCAATGTTACCAAAGCTGTGTTACTCCTAATCCAATATATTGCATGTCTTGAGATGATGAACTAGTTTTGTGTTCACGTTCATAATATGGCTATTAAATGATATTTTGCTAGAAGGAATATAAGAAAAATAAAATTATACTCTAAATAAAAGGGCTTAAAATAGCATTGTAATACTTGCAAGTATCCTTACCCTTTTGTAAAAGTTTTTGATTTTTTAATTAAGAGTATAAAAATTAAGAAATAATTGTGAACAAGTTTCTATTTTAGGCTTTAAAATGAAAAAAGTAACATTAAGTTATTTCAAAAATCTAATTTCACCTCTGTTATTGTTATGAGGCCTAAGAATATTACAGGTGGTAATTAAGTACAATAGGGGAGAGAATATTGGGCTTTGAGGGACTTCAGATTTAATGGTGAAAGCGAAAGAAAGCTCAACCTTCACAAAAAAAAAAAACTATTATTGTGAATAAAATAATTTGATGTAGAAGTGAATAAAATAATTTGATGTAGTTAAGATAAATTTATCAAGGCTTAAATTATTTTAAATTGAATTCTAATCATTATTTATCATACATGTACAGTATGAGCAAACACGAAATAGAATTTTATATGAGTGTACTTTGTTGTTATTATTTTCATGCAAAATTTATACATCCTTAAGCTTTGTCTTCGAATAATACAACTAAAATTAGTGATACGTAAGTGCAAAAATCAGGAAATTTAATTTATAACTTAAAAGGAAAGATTCTGCATCTTTATTGCTCTGCAAAAACCTAAAAGGTTTGCTATATGATATTGTAATCAGACGTTAAATTTTATTTGAAAGTAATTAAGGATAAAATTATAAGGTATTCATTTCTCGTAAAGTTGTAAGACGTGCCCATAACAACGTTGTTACTGAATAATGTGAATTTTTCGGTGAAATTGCCATAGGCAGATTTAATTTAATTTCAGCTAAGGGGAAGCATGTTGATTATAAATTTAATTTATGTGTGGGTTGAGGTTTGAACGGGATACTGTTTATCATTCGCTGAGTGTTCATTTCATCGACTGTTCAGTGACGAATGGTTACATATTTGTGTATTATTGTTGACGCGACTGTGATGATATGAGCATGTGTGTATTGTGTAAAGATTTCTAATTGTGAGAATCTAAAGCAGAAAATCTTATAAACAATATTTTGGCAAGCCATAGCTAAACCTCGAGTAATTTGACTAAGTGATCTTAGAAGGGGTCTTATTATTTTTTATTGGACTTATGTTAGTTACTTGATTTTATTAAGAATTAAATGCACATAAACATAAATATGTTTTGTTTTTCAATTTTTAGTTAGTTATAGAGCATACTCTTCACATCGGTGGGGACATTTTATATATAAAGATTGTCGATTTTCTTTATTTATATTTAGTGTTAAGTAATGCTTAAATACTAATGCTTTAAATTTAATGTGTCTAATTATGATACGAGACTAATTATATTATTGTTTATAAAAAGGAATGACCTTAATTACATTATGTTTGATTTGGCATTCATATGTGACTAGCCTTTTCTATTCAAATTTGCTTAAACTTGATAAATCTGCAGGGTCATATTAAGTATCCTGATATGAAAATCTTATATGCAGGAAATGAAAAAAAAATACAGTTTAAAAAAATACAGTTACGAAAATAAAACATTAATAAAAACTGTTGGCCCACAGAAAGATCAGAACTTTGTGATTATTTAAATTTATCATATATTTACTCAAGAGAAAGCACTTCACAACATACATTGTCATTATTTAAAAGTAGTAGGTCATTTAAAAGTTATTTGTACACAAGGTTAGGCTTCTAATATTATGAAACAAAAGACTCTAATAAAAGATAATTACGCTCTAATTTCATAAGTTAGATAGTTTAAAGTAATTTGCATTTAAGCCAACCTGAATTACAAATGGACTAGGAAAAGCAATTAATACTTGGAGTGATCCCATTTCGCTTCCAAAGTAGATGCTCTTTTGAATTTTGCCAAACCACCTGAATTGAAAATGCTATTAGGCGATTCCATATACTTATTCTGATTATAATAATAGAAAAAGAGCTTGTCAATATTCTATATTTAAAAACACAGATGTATTATAATAAAAGTCTTTAATGAAACAAAATTCATAAAAAAATAGGGTTTACTCGCACAGATCCTTAACTGAGTATTATACCAGCAGTTTTGCTTAAAAACAATACAGTAAAAATGTCAAACTAAGTGAACTATCAATATCAATAATATTGTGTCATTTATAAATTTGTCCTTTTGAGGCTCCATTTCTTTAAACATTTGTGAAAAGGAACTGTTTCTTATTATTGTTATCACGGTTTCATTTCAAAGAAATTGATGAAATATAAGTCTTACTATATATGTATTTAATTATAAACTAACTAATGATGATATCGCTGTTTACTTAAATAAGTAAATGATAATATTCATTTAACATGAAAAGAAAATTCTTAATGATGTGAAGATAACGACATCAATTTATGACAGATTTGATTAAGGTAATAAACAGAATATTCAACTGAAATGTTTTTATGTCCTATAGACCGGAAACTAGCAAAAGTTCCACCTGAAGGTAAGTAGATAGCGTCGTTCATGGATAATTGCAATACAACGGATACATTTACTTAACCGGCCTTCAAGGTGAAGAAGATATGCCTCTAAAGGAGGCCCCCTAGGTTTCAGAACTCTTAATTATTTGTGATTATGGGAGCCTTGACAATACGAATTTACCGACATTGTAAGCGTTGTAATTTATGGGCTTGCAGTTGGATACATCTGTCCAATCACCATGCTTGGGAATAAGGTAAATATTAGTTATCTTAAACGAAGATATAATAAGATGTAGATCCGTTAAGATTGAATTCAACTTTTAAGCACACTTATAAGCACTCGCAAGGAGCAAACTTGTCATGTTTGACTTGCTAAGTTCTTTATGCGAGACCTGGAGTCAGCTTTATATTTATTTTGGTCGCCAATGGATTTTTCACAGGTGCTGCCATAAGCTAGGCTTCATATTTAAGCTGTTGCCAGCAAGATGCGCTGTAATAGTATTAATGAAGCTACGTTTGTGAATTTCCATTAATGTGGTCAGCAGTGCTGGGCATAAAACATTATTTTTCCTACAAAATAAAGTCCACAATGATGTCTGCGCATACCGAAGGATCACGTGACAAAAATCACATCTGTCTTCTTGGAAAAAATTCGTAAGATTCTAGAAATGCATCAATACAGCTGAAAGGTGGTTTAAAGCATGATAGCAGTCTAGATGAGAAGTCATCAGAAGGTCCAGCAAAGAAGGTGTATGGTTCTCAAACTCATGGACCCTGGTATATACTGATACAACTTGAGTTAAACTATAAGCCAGTGCAAATTTATGTGTGCTGCCTTTTATGCGTGATGTGGTGTGTGCTTTTAGTCATTCGTTGTGGTTTGCTTTAAAGTTATGTAGGATCACTAGATTTTTGTTAGGGCACTTCAGTCGAAATTAGTAGCCTTTTGAACGTGACCGAAAAGTTAGTCGCCTTCAGTATAATTACGGTGATACGTGTACAAACACACATAGACAAACCCTACTCTAGGTTGATCTGCTATGAAAAGGTCGTACCGACTTTTCTTGTCGAGTCTGCCCTAGCACAAGTTTCAGTCTTACTGCAGCTTGGCACTACAACCACATTAATTCTATTTCTCTAGTTTAGTTTTCTAGTCTTGTTCTTTGTACCTTATGTTATTTTAGAAAAATGGAGAATTGGGTGTTATTGATATACAGTAATAGTAAGAATCTTCATAATATTGATAATTTCAATAATCTGAGTGATCTTGAGAATAATATCCCACTTTGTTAGAAACCGCAGTGTTATATAACTATGTTTTTCAGATTAACTTTGCGTATTTTATACATTTTTAGTTGTCCTTCATATTTTATGATAAATGGTCAATAAAAGACACTACTTAAGGACTCTATATGAATCGATTATATATTTACAAACCACAGAAATGTAAGTTTAAAGCGTGGCGATTTCTTAACAGACATTTTGTTTGCAAATAATTATTACACGCGTATATAGGATGTAATTTTCAATATCTCGTCATCATCTCCAGTGAGATGTTATTATAAGACATCATTTATCGAATGACTGATCTATCTTAAAATAACGATTCTCTCCAGAGCATATATGTAAATATCTTTATCGTTATATAAACAATATTAAAGAAATAGTATTTTTATATGACGATATCCAAAGTAGGACTATTGAAACTTTCCATTTTTGTATGAAATTTGAGCCTTGAAATCTTCTTTTTTCTTGAAAAAACAATCTGTTGAAATTAAT
Source organism: Danaus plexippus (assembly GCF_018135715.1). Classification (NCBI taxonomy): domain Eukaryota; kingdom Metazoa; phylum Arthropoda; class Insecta; order Lepidoptera; family Nymphalidae; genus Danaus; species Danaus plexippus. The sequence continues at coordinate 4,083,813 of NW_026869849.1, read as the reverse complement.
GTTAAAAAAACATTTACCTACCTATATAAATGCTCAAACAGAATAGTCACAAAAAAATTCCTATTTTTGATTCCATAATTTCTTTTGTGAGATAAATTTAAAAAAAGAGCATTGATTAAAAAAAGTGTAAAATTAACTGATTGAGTGAAACACTTCTCTAAATTATATACCGCTTAGCATGAAATAACAATAAATAAATTAATATATGCATTAACAATATCTTAGCCTTTAATAATATATTCAGAGACGGGCACTGAGGCGTTTTTTAAACAAAGGACAAGACGTCATATAATTTAAAGAATTGAAACATTTTAATAACTTTATATACAAATTAAACTATGAAAGATCGGATAACATTTCCTCCTCCTATACAATAACATAATATAAAGTAATTAGGAATCCCTTAATATTTAGATTTATAAAATTTTATTAATTTAAAATTTAAAATGGTAGTTAATAATGGTAGTTTTCGGTCAAACTATGATTTGTTTACTCTTCTTAATTGTTATTAAATTAAATAATACGAAATATATTGATTAAACATAGATAATATAGAAACACATATACGTATAAATATATTGTATGAACACATTTTAACGAATATAATAAGAATATAAATGTGGTAATTTAAATTAAAAACTTGCATTTATTTTAATAAATGGAGGTACATTGAAAATTCTTTGTTTTTCACAAAGAAATTGCTGGTAAAAGAGCTTTTTTGTCAATCAAAACATGGAGTGAACTTTAATTACAATGAGCTATGTATTGCAATTAATATCTATACCAAACAAGCCAAGATGAATGCATATATTTCATTAAAAATAAGATGAATATAAAATATTACGTAAATTTCAATTCAGGATTTATGAAAATGTTTATAGGATTTTGTTAACGAGTGTCGGAAATTCTTGTTATCAATGACGAAACCGAAAATTTGTGTCTTTATACTATTTTCAGCTACCTTATCATAGAATCATGAATTTTTACTTCTGTTTAGGCTTCTATAAAATGAAGGTGAGTATTACAAAATAAATAGAAGCTGTTAATAATCGTGGTTATGATTGCGTACTTCCAGTTTTTGCTGCATTAAAAACAAATTTGTCACATTTTTTGTAATTTCATATTCGAATAAATATCTGAAACACCAGTTTCGATTAATTATTCTTCTTTTAATAGATACACTGTTTGTATTAATATACTCGTATTATTGGTGAATAAGGTTATTATTCTTGAATTTTTAAAAATCCTACTAGTGAAACTTATACCAGCAATCCACGGAGTATGGAAGCTTACCATAAATAACGTTTAGTGCGGAGGAGAGGTGCTCAAATTGCTTCCACGTGATATATCCCGCAGTGCCAGTACATTTAGACATATTGGATTTTTCGTAAAGATGCGTTTGTTACGTTGTACAGGGTATTAAAGTAATGGATTTCTTTTTATCGAAAGTATTATAGAACAAAAAGTAAAAACTGGTAAGTTGAAACTAAAAGCAACCATTACCACGTTTTAGAAAGATTCTTTCACATTTTTATCATACATCCCCTTATTTTAAATCGTTATATTACATATTTTTCATTTATTACAAAAGTTAAAAACTTGGTATTTGTAAGACTTACACAAAAACAAAACTTTTTTTGGGTTTTAATTACTTTGGAATCATATTTAACACAGGAAGTCGCTATGAATGTTTTGACATTTATCAGCATGATGTTGAGATTATTTTGTATAGTTATTGAAAGTAGCAAGCGTATTAAGCCATAAGTAACCGTTGAGTCATAAATAACCGTGCAAATCTTATGCACACAGACGTGATGCATACCTTAGTCTTCTTAGTGGGGTCCTTTTTTTTTTGGAATACCTATATACATCGTATTTTAGGATTTACAGGTAATCAAATACATGTCCAACTATTATTTTTCTTTTTAGCATTTAACTCTTCACTGAGAGATTTTTTTCATTTATTGAAACAAGGATATTTTTTAATCCAATCAATTTGCAGATGTCTATATCTGTCTAAAGTCTGAGCTGTCTGTGATCTGTTAAAACTGATGGAGTGGCTAACTTTGTCTTTTGTATATTCACGCTCTGCTGATTTCTTTTTGTTTTTTTCTTGTTGAAATTGTGTATTTCAAAACGACATAGGTTCCTCGACCCTTTTACAGAAGCTCCTCTACATTTCTTTAATCTATGAGAAGTTTCAATTACAATAAAATTTGTATACATCGGTTTGTTGTAAGGAAATAATACTCTGACTTAGTCTCAAAAATTCTATCATATGTATGTGGTTTATACTTTGCTATGCTATCTTGTCTATTCTGTCAGTCACTTCCTTCACATAAGCAGGTAGCCGCTCAGCTGTTGAAAGCTTACGATGATTGAAACAATATTGGCGAGTCACGGGCAGGTTTTTGGTGGTGAGATCATATCTTTATTGACCATACATCGGTCTCTACGTATTTGTCATAGCAATCGTTGAGCTCTTTGAAACAAACGTTTGCAAACGGTAGCAAGAGGGGTGTTGTGATGGTTTTAATTCTCATTAAGATATTCTTACAAACAGTTTGTTTCAAAATAACTTTCGAATTCTTAATTAATATCTAATTACAGTGATCAATTCAGACAAATTTATAAGAAATTATAATTTTTATTGATAACTTGTCTAAATTATATTTGAATTAAATTAAAAATGTTGTTATACATGATATATTACCCACGTGAAATATTTACGTTTTCATTAGTCGGCTTGGTCTGAAAATGGATGACAGAGTCCGAACCAATTTACAGCGACACGTAACATTTTGCTAATTAAAACTGCGTTCGATGGACGTGCTTCGCATCACTAGCGGAAATGTGAATGGTTATAGTTTCCAAGCAGTATACATAATGTTCCTTAATATAATATTCTTTAAAATGTGTAAATAAACATAATAGAGCTTTTTTTTAAATATCAACTCTGACTCTGCCTCTTACTCTCTACTGCCGGATGGACATTAACCAAAACTAACTAAGAAATATGGGAAGATGCATGCAGTGTGCATTTCAAATTAAAAAATCACATTGAAATCGCTTATCCGTTTGAGAGCTGCGATGTTTTAGATATACACACTTTGACGTCAAACGTCTAACATCCTTCCCCTTTCGCGTCTGGTCTTAATAAATTGCTGAGACATTTGATGCGATAATTTGAGTTAGCGTTAAAAATCCTCATTTATGGACATACATATATTTAAATATAACCTTGCAACGTCCAACTAAACATCAAAATACGTAAATAAAATAGACACTCTTCATTGTTCCTAATTTATTATATTTTTTTATAATTATATATTTAAAATAATAAAAAAAATATATAAAGTGTTAATCCCTTATTTAAAACAAACAAAACCATACACCCGTACTACATGTAAAGAAAAAACAAAACGAGGAAAAAAAATCACGAAACAAAGAATTTTTTAATCAAAATTTTATGAAATTTAAATTAAATATGTAAACAATCCGTAGAAGCACTAGCGGATCTAAAAAATATTGAAATAACATTTACGCAATACCAGTGGAGCGAAATCGTATATAATTAAATTTCTCTTTTCATTTATTAAAACTATAAAACAGTAAACAGATTTCCTGAGGGCATAATTCAATTTATTACAGATTTATTTGATTAAATTTTTTTGATTGAGCATTTATATTTAATACAAGTTTTTGTAATTACTTGAATAAAAATTCAGTTAAATAATCTAGAACAAATAATTAATAACAGGGAATAAATATTCCAGAGGTCATCCTTATTTTAAGTAAGCATAAATATTGGTACTTTATATTATAATTAAGTAAAGTTGAGGTGCCTAGATTTTTTCTAGGAGACTTTCTAGATTTTATTTATAATTGTGTTCCAAACAATCCAATATCAATTTTCAGCTGGGTGCGAATTTTTGTACCCCACCCCTATTTTTTAGTCTATATTGACGGTTTATGATTTGGCTCACACAAATCTCCCACGATTTCGTTTTATTTATTTTAATGTAAATATTAGCATGTAACACATAACAGATACTAGAAGATTTATGAATAAAAACTTGAAACTCTCCGTAAAGTATTGGGTTTGATGATTCAAACTTGTGTTAAGGGCACAGAACGTCTTCTAGTTGACTTCACTGTAAGATTGATCTCCGTGAAATGACAGGCGAATTTTTGTGCGAATACGTGGAATCACGTTAATCCATTTATTTTTGCCATCAAGCAAAAACTACTGAAAATTTTATATTATGCCATACCAGGAAGCAGTAAAATTTAAACTTTATACAAATCACATAATTTTCATGTTCAATACAGCAAGGGTACAGAGTATCATATATGTATCTATAAATTATTTACTTCAATGTAGTTTTTTTCAATTGTGTCCTTGGTCCGAGCATTATGAATGAATTAACGTTATTACGGAACAAAGTCGATACCTCAATATTTTTTAATATTTTACTTATATTAAGCAACCTTATTGATACAATAATGTTGTGTTTATTCGCCGACATATTAAAAGTATAATTACATACAAAACCATTATGATCTCTCCTTCTATCTTGATTGCAGACTGATTGATTGTAGCGAAAACAGATGTTACAACCGACCCATACTCAACATCAAATAATATCTATAAAGTAAATATTAATGACAATATATTAACGTAAATCTTCATATTCTAAGATTAAGATTATGTTTATGGAATAATCACAAATATTAATGCTTTTTTCAAACTTTTATAGGACAAAAAGAAATGGAAATAGATTAATAAATACTTTTGTTTTAGTTTATAAATTTGATTCATAGGTTTATATTTTATTCATATTTTTTTAATGTATATTTCATAGTTGTAAAAATATAGCCTAGCGTCGCATAAATGTAGCATGGAAATATTTTCACTAACAGCAAAAACTTTAGAATTGCGTGTGACGAAATAGTTTTGTTTTGTTTTAGGAGGTCATAATTTAAAAGAATTCAAAACAATGTTTAAATTTTTAGTCTTACAAATACCTCTTTGCCACGGCAATATTTACTGCATTGCACGCCTTTTCCACAAGACATTATTTAACTACATAATAGAACCGCATGATATGTATCTCAAAGCTTCTTAGAGTTGTTTTACTAAAGATATACTTAATTGAATGTAAAATTTATATATTAATCTTAAGTATTTTAAGTTTATTGTTATTTGATTTTGAATGATTGTATATTATCCAGATCTAGTAACATTATAACATCAAAATATGTTATTGATAGGGACAGAAGAGCTTTATTGTTTTTATTACATTTTTGACTAATTGTTTTATTGGAATATAATATTATCATCGGGCTGCTCATGATAGACCACTTCACTCCACCCAAAGGTTTTCCTCAACCCCGCTGAGTTTATGTTGTATCCTTTTGTGCTTGTTGTTTCGCTACTATGGAATAATTTATTCGTGTTTCTATTATGCAGTTTGTAACGAACACGAAACATTTTAAAAATTAACACTTGGTCGTGTGAACTAGAAGATTCCTGATGGAATCGAGGTAATCTTGTAGTCTTACGTATAGGTTACAAGTTTTAATTATGTAATTCTTAGTATAAAATACATTTAAGTAAGTTTCGTTGATTTCCTGGAACGTCTGGCTGTCAGTGAAACGCATCCTATATAGCTAGTTGAGCTACCTGAAAAAATTTAAATTATTTTATCTGTAATTTGTTTTTCTTCTTGCAAAATATTTAATTTAACTTTTTTAAAGGTTTATAACGTTGTGTGATTTTTATAATATACATATATGCAAGAGTTCTTGATGACCAAACCTCCCGCATTTAAAAAAAGCTGAAAGTATCTCTGTATGACACAAATATAATTATCTAAGGACGACCATATACTAAAAATAGTGAGTTGAAGTCACTTCACTAGTCTGTAAAGGTGTTTATAATAGTACCTTTATATTCCTGAAAGGATAAAACTCTTTTTTTTTATTTGGAAATTACGTACACTTTACATACACAGTAGCTCCCTCAGCCAACACCCTTAAACTTTAACCCTTAAAAGTTAAATTTAGTATCTGGGGAAATAGAAAACAATATTACCTCATCAGCAGAACGATTTTAATGGTTTTAACATCTTGCTTAACAGATTGAAAGTCTGCTGTAAAGCTGGAGGATGCAACCGTTCAGGCACTTGTAAGTGAGATAATATGTTGGAGACAGACAGAGATACTTTGCAGCTTACATATAATAACTTAGGTCAGGATGTCGTAGGCTTCTACCCTCATAGATAAAAAAAAATCCACGAAAAACTTTAACGCAACCGATAATTCCTGTTAGTCTTTATATTTTTCCATCTAAAAAAATTCTGAAATCAATTTTTCAGCCTTCTGTTAAAATTTGGCAGTCGGAAGATCTAGCTCCTATAGTTGATTAAATTTATCTGATCGCATCATCAGTCACAGAGACAGCTTAATCTTGTCCTAAAACGAAAGTAAAACCAGAAAGCTGGTAATTATATAATATACAGTGATGGTTACAGTGATGGTTAGCTGTTAAGATGAAGTTTTGTCAAAATTCTATTAAGGCAGGCTCAAGCTGTTTGCCAGAGGCGCAATGTTTATGTTACATTGTACCTTATTTCATAAGCCTTCAGGGCAACTGAGTTACAGTATGATATTTTGTCCGCAATTTTCCGGAAGGTTTTGTAGTTCTAAAAACATTATGGTTATATTCTGATATAAAACTTTAAAAAATATGTTTCAATTCATTTTTTCTCTTTTTAAGTTTAAATATTTTTTTTTGTTTTAAAAATATATTTGCTTTACAAAAACCTATCAGCTGATTGGTGATATAAAAACAAAATTCATTTTTTTTTGAGAAATACACTTTTTCTTTGAAAAATATGAACTTTTTATTTCATATGTGGATTTATTTATTTTCATTTATGAACCAACCTTTTAAAAATTATTTAGATTTTTAATCTGTAAGTACAATGGAAGTGTACACAAATTGTTTATTTATTTTATGAATCAAGCGATACGAAATATATAAGAAATCAATATGAAAATTCTTTTTTGTAAGCATTAATATTATTATTGTAAAAAAAGGAATAAAAGGATAAATGTAAAAAAAAATAGTCAGTATATGCAGTAGAAAAAGATTTAGAGCAATGTGAAACTAAAATTAGGTATGTTGTATATTGTTAGCTGTTTATTTCAAATATATGAAATACCATTTAAAAAAATTGCCGTTTCTATTAATCGCTAATATTGCTTAATAATACTGAATTCCTGTCCATTATTAGGGTAGAGTATTTAATTACAGCCAAGGAGCTTATTTCAATGTGATTATATTACTTTCGACTTTCATTCATAAAAAATCGGAACAAAGAGCTGCCTCATGCTGGCTTTTAAGATGTCATGAAAAGAGACGGCTTCTTAATTCAAATATTAATTAACTGTTTTTTGGTTCCTGTTTATTTGACTATTTCAAATGCTTTTCATAAATAATTGATTCTTATTTATTTAAAATGCTGTGTATAATTTGAATTTAAATTGTTGGTTAGATTTTTATGAAATTTAATATAAAAGAGTAAGTATTATACCTATTGTAAATATACCATTGCTTATCAAATGTATATTTTAAAGTAGTGTATATAAATAAATATTCCATATTTTACTTTTCATATTAACAAAATTTAATTTAATATTATCAATTTAAAGTACGTGTCGCCTTTAGTACTACAAGTGTCGGGTGTCAGCAAACAACGGAACGCTAGGGGCGTTACTCAACTTCACGTACAATGCAATCTCTCTTACATTACTCTTCACATCTCACTGCTAGTTCTGTTACAGACTACAAATAACCTGTGTCATAATGTTGTATTAGTCACGAGTTCCAGTAAAATATAAAGATGAGTGATTTAATTAATTACTATCTGATTGATAATTGCTAGTATATATGATATAAATGTAGTGTATTTGATTTATAAAATTTATAAGAATGTTTTGTGCAGCTATGATCGAATTTATAGCCGACCGAATAGCAAAACATTTTACTTGGACTTTTTATCAAATAATATATTTATATATATCCATAATTTGAACCTTTCGAACTACAGAAAATGAAGAAAATTACAAAGGATATTATAATAATAATTTAAAATAAATTATCATACATTTTTGGCATATTAAAATCAAAAACGATATATCCTCAACTTAAAACAAATAATATTTAAATAATTGGTGAAATTTTTTATAATTAATTATAAAACTTCGCTCCTGTACAAACTTTTGAAACGCTGATTTTAACCATCAATCCTTTATTTCTTACACATTGATATGCAGGATATGTCTGACGGATTTCAAAAAAAACCCTCTAAAGGTTCAAAGCGTAAAACTTTCTTCTTGTCTATTTAAATATTACACTCTCGTATTTACGCTTTTTGTGTGATCAAAGTTCTTCATCCATATTTTCAGTTAGTTTTTTTAAATAATAATCGTTTTTATGAAAAAGATTATTTGTAATTTAGATTTAAATACAAAATAAATTTGACTTTTAAGGTCTAAAGTTGGTCTAAAGATTTGGAACTATTCTTATTTTTAAAAGTAAAAAAAAATCGTTTATTTACTTGTTGTACAAATAAATGGTTACAAACTTGTAGGAGAAGTAACAATAAGGAGTAATTTATTTATGCAAAACACGCTATTGCTAGTATTTGTTAAAATAATATGAGTTGTTGCAATTTTAAAGCAGATCATTTCTTATCGTAAACAGTTTATAAATATGAGTAGATGAAACGAATATTTTTCGGATTAAATTATTTATAAAAAACAAGACCAATGGACAGACATTCTCATCTCGTCGGCCCGTAATCACGCTGCAAAGTAACCGAAACGTCGGTAGTATGTAGTTTAAAAAGATAAAATACGCGTAGTACAAGCCGAAAAATATTAGTTTCATTTAAATGAATACTCGCAAAAGTCTTAAATCTTATTTAATTTAAGTAGATTATTGATTCAACTTGAATAATAGGAAAACTCCGAATTTTTGCCCAAGATATTGCAATAAATTAAGTGGTCTTGGATCTCTGTGACAAACAAGTAACAATACAAAATGTATGAAAATTAAACAGCATTTCATATGTTTTCAACAGACAGCCCTATATTCAAATAATACTCGTATTTATTAAAATGCCTTTCGTAGACAAATTCCAACATAAATCACAGTGGACTTTAATTAAACATTAATATTACATCGAAAACATTCTCATTGAATCTCATATTCAGTTGCCATGTATTGATTATACACGCTGTTTAAGTGTATTGTACAACTTTAATTATATGTCGTGTGAAGGACAGGTTACTTTCATGCTTATTATTATTGAATTATTTACAAGGCCTCAAACTAATTACAAACGGTTTGTGTATGCTATCAAAGACATGTAAACGATCAATCTAAATTTGAATTCAAGTTGAAATAAAAATTCTGATATTGTGTTTTTTCTTTTTTTTTTTTAATCCAAAGAGGTTTTTTACATTTATACGTGTATATTTCTACAAAGGGATTTCGTTGCTTTATCTGAACGTCTATATTTTCTTATAATTTGCCATTGGCAATGTTTTTTTGAATTTAAATATCATAACTAAAAACAGTAAAGTAGACAGTAATTTCACATTTTATTCTGAGAGGCATGAAATTTACACTCCATACATTTATTATATATTATAAAATATGTTATTAAAGTAGGAGTACATATATATAGTATCGAATTATTCATTATATACAGTACGTTTCTCAGTTGGTGTTTTGACTTACCAAAGAGATTTACAGTTAGAACATTCATCAAGTACATTCGCTTACGGAAGACCGACCAAGATAAAATTAATGATTTACTTCAAAAAGGTCAAGTTAGTAATCTTAACAGTCGCAAGTAAGTTGTCTATTTATTTATGTGGCTGCTTTGGGAGGTATTAAATCAAGTGTTTTACATTTTTCCACAGCAATATTTTCAACATAAATTCATCTAAGCGATTTATTTTAGTGAGTGTAATAAAGGAGGAGGTAGGTAGTAGGTAGGAGTGTAAAAAATATTGACAGGGAAAAAAGTTATATTATAGAGTCCCCTTCGCTGAATTGGGTCTAGTTTAGTCAGAAGCCAAGCATATTTTAATCGGAATATTTAAAAAGGAAGCCATCTTTTAGGATTTATTTTGTAAATCTTAATAAAATCTCTTACTCTGTTGCCAAGAGAAGTTTAATAATAAAATTTAATAAAAAATCAATAGAGAAGTTTAATAATAAAGTTTAATAAAAAATCAATATTGATGTCAAAAGCCCATTATTTTATAATTTATATTAGTATTATAACAGTTTACAGTTATTATAACTTTTAATAAATAATGGAATAAATTACTTGCCTTGTAATTACTTCAAACGAAAGTTATTAATGCACTTAAAGTACAAGTAAGTTACTAATGCTGGAGAATTTCATAATCTTTACATTTCACGATATGAAACAAATTACTGGTAATGTCGTTGTAGTATTAAAATGCATATAAATGATGGCTATTTTACGATCGATTTTCCACAACTCAAACTGCATTTTTTAATTTTTTGTTAACACGTCAAAGCATAATTAAAGCCTGTAATACATAAATTTTGATTCGAGTCGCGTGTGAAATGAGAACCTAGGTATATTTTTTGTACTTTGTTTCTTACCTTAGCTTTAGTTTTTATTTAACGACTTATAGATTAGGTGTAGCAAAGTGGTTTACGGACACTATTGATCGTATTATAATTTATAGTTGTTACCAAACAGTTGTTAAAACTTGATTTAATCACGAACAATGCACCAGGTGGCAAAAAAAAATAATTTATACATGTTATTTTTAAATTAAGTAAAAAAATCTTTCATATTTGTCACAGTTTTCTGTAACATATGATATTTTTATTGAAATTTAAAACAGTGGTTGCGTCTTTCTTTTAATTTTTTCATTCATTTGCAATCATTTGACAATCTTCACAAAACATTCCTACTGTCCCTGTAAACCTCCCTCATCAACTTAACTTAGCTAATATTTTTTTATTAATCCAATACCTTCTTGTCAGTTTCAGATGTACTTTAGCACCTATGATTCTCAGAGGAAAATGCAACTAGAATAATCAACTTCACAGTGTTAACTATAATTTTTTTAGTACCTGTTTTTTTTTATTTAGCATGTATTTGAAAGTTACATAAGTGCGTAAAATTTCATACAATTTTGCTTTTTCACAAGCATTGTTCTTAAGAGAAGTTGTCTTGTTAGACTGCTCTTACGAAATCTTGCCAATTTCTTCAGACATACACAGGTAACATATATAAGTTAGAAGATACCTTACACGAAATTTCAAATGAAGGTGACTGGCAGTCATTGATTTCCAGTAATATTAACAAACACAAGTAATAAATACTTAATTTTCTAGAAATAATATAAAACCAAATATTTCTAAAATTTGGAATTAAAATAACTTATTCTAAAGAGTTATGTACTGGTTGTCGTTCTTGAAATAAATTTGTTTGTTGTTTGGTAACATATTTTATCAAATTGATATCTTCGTGCCAAAAGTTTACGTGATGTAAGTATACGCCATCGCAAGAACTATAATAAATCACAAACTTGCATGGTTGGTGTTTAGATTTCAAAGTGTTTTAACTGACGATAATATATCGTTAAACTTAACTACGCATGAATATTTTAAATGTTACTGTTTCTTTAATACTCAACTATGATCTGCAGATATTAAATATTCTATTATAACTAAATAAAATTAATTTTACACAAAAAAATCGACTTCAAGCAGTGAACTCAAAAGAAAAAATAAATTTACTTCGTACACAGTAATAAGTATTTTTTTTAGTTAAATAGAAAATAATATTTAATAATTCTTTTATGATTATAATTTTGAAGTCAAGGTGCCAAGTAATACAATGACTGTGTAGTGATATTAGATTCCTATTATCAATTTTTATAACAACTGACGAAAACATTAGTAGGTAATTATCACGAAATATATGTTCTGTGGTGATTGTCAGTACTCGGTAACCACGCACTAGTACAACTACGCCTCCCTTCTCTGCATCGGCATGCAGTGCGCGTGCACGGTGCGGGAAGGCAGGCGTGCTTGAGTGAACCGCTCGAACGCGGGCAGACGCGTGAGAGCAAACGTCGTTGATGGTTGTGTCTTAATGCGCAATTTTCGTTCTCGCTATAAACTTGTTTTTTCAGGTTTTCATAAAACTAGGTATCATTTACAAGGTTAGGTTAAATATTCGTATTACTTATATTATACTTTCGTAATTGCTTCCATTCTCACATCTACCCCAGACTTTCATCAGATGGTCATACTTTAAAATACTTAATGAAAAAACTTAAAAACGTACTAGTTGCCCCTAAAATTTTTGAAAGTTCCCCTCGTTTTGTCTGTTCTGCCATCATCAGACCCTGGTTTCATTATCATGGAACTACTTTTGAAATAACAATTTTCCAAAAAAAAAAAAAACAATTATCAAAATTGGTTATTAATGACGAAGCTATCCGCGAACAAACATAAAAAAGAGCATGTATTATGTCGAATTGAGAAAACTCCTCCTTTTTGAAGTCGGTTAAAAGAAAGCTGTGTTTGTACAAAACAACAATGTAGGTGAAACTTTTTTCTCATTTTTTTTTATCAATGTAGAGTTTTAAAATCATATTTCACTAAATAATTAAAAAATGAGGAAATTTCGAGAAAATTATATTTGAATATACATGTTTCAATTTTAATCTGCGTATTAAGTAATAATAAATCAATCAAATGATTCACATGAATCAGATTAAAGTTGAAATCTCAGCACAATATTGAATTAAGACACAGGTCAAATGAACTAGACATTGGCAATGACTTCTGGCCATGGGTGCTCTGCCTCACATAAACCTGCTCTCACTTTACCGTCACATAAAATATGAACAATTTGAGGCCATATCATAAGGTTATGATATTGGAAATACTACATTTTATAATTTTGGCTTTCGTTATTAAAAAAAAAACTTCATTAAACATATTTAATATTTTCGCAATTACTGATTTAAATAAAATTATCATTTTCAGATATCAGAATTTTAAAATAATAACTACATTTTAACAATTCAATAACTTTATTAATTATCTTATATTTTTTGGAAGTTATAATTCTGCCACTCTGAGGCGTTTTCCAGTATTACATCGTGTTTCCTGAACCTGCATTTGAATGAAACTGTTGTTTTGAGATTTCTGCGAATCGACGGATGGAACATTTTCTAAGCATTTTTCTAAGTTGTTTCATTTCTAATCATTTATTTTTCTTTTATAACAAACCTCGATAGACTTCTATGATAAAAGAATCAATATATTAGCCCATTGACATCCAAAGGTTTTAGTTTTAGTTTTTGATTTGAGAATTGGAGTATATTAAAAATATACTTATCTGTGCTGATATTGTTTCAAAAGATAAAGCTGTATCGTTTATCTTCTACGTAATAATGATGATTTATAGTGACTCCATTCATTTTCTGGAAAGAATCCAGTTAATTTATTGGATTCAACTTTATTAATATCAAAATTATTTTGTCTGAATCTCATTATAGGCAATAGAGAGAAATATTAACGCCGAATTCTGAATTTTTTACGAAGGATATTTTTGAATCAAAGATTATTGAGACTCCATTTTGGCTTACTAGTTGTGGTTCGAAAAAAAAAACAGTTATGTGCCGTATAGTAACATTAGATTATGGAATATTGAGAGAAATAGGAATAAACTGGCTTAATTACAAATATGCTGTAAAATTTTTAAAGGTTACATAGACTTATTATAATTTAAAGATGAAATGAGAAGGCACTCAACAGTAAACAAATTTAGTTGTTAAATATATGAAATAGAATTAGTTATTTAGAGTATAATGTTATGTATGCTTAATGTTAAGTATTTGGAATGCTTTAAACAAACCACATAGATAAATTCCAAAAGATAGTCTGAAAATTTTTAAATTGTGAAAAAAATAAATAAGAAATTTATTTATGTATTTCAAAACCATCCGATAAAATCTTTAAAATAAATTGGTGATAATTTTCCAACTCTCATGCGAATAAATTTGGAAACAAAAGTGAGTTGAGAAAATATTACAAAAAGCTTCCGAACGGAAGGGTATGCAAAGTTAGATATTAAAATTTTAATGCACAGAAGCTTGAGCTTAAGAAAACAGGAAGCGATCGGAACGTATTAAATAGAGCTTCTAAAAAAGTTGTATTATAAAAGTGACAAAATTAGTTATAGGACCCTTGTTAAGATACAAATACAGATATAAAATTGTATTTATATAGATATACAAATAATGAAAATATATAATGTGATATTACGAAAACCAAAAAAAAAATATATGTTTATAGTTAAATTTGAAGTCTTAGTTCAAATAAATGTAAGCAAAATTAAAGTGTATACTCAAAATACACATGTTTTTTTTAACAAGGATTATTGACATGTACAAACAAGATCTTATGGCTAAAAAAATGATTTTTGAGGCTGGGATTGTAAACGAAGCAATAAGACAGTTTTATATGTCTTCTCTCTATGTAATTGGAATCACAGTTAAATCACTTTAATCATTAGTGTAATATTTTATTGAATTCATATATTTTTAGGTTTAAGTAATATGCTAAAATTATCAAGTAAGTAATTATGCATCTTTTTGAAAAACTTCCCGGCTGTATTTTAAGCTTTGAAGAAAACTATTTTGATTATATAAAGGTTTTAGTGTTTGAAGGACTGCTTGGCAAATTACCTTACCACAAACTTATTCGACTGATGTAAGTTTTGATGCAGATTGTATAGTTGTATTTAATACGATTACTAAATGAAGGCAAACCAGTTACATTAAATATACATCTTAGGTGGTCGTACTACCTTTTATAAAATCCGATCGTTCTTAAATTTAGTGCATTACCATACTAAATTGTTTGATCATAAAATAATAACAATCCTTTGACCATTAACCAAAAAATGAATACATTTTCTCACATTGCGGTGAAATAAAATGAGTACAAATTTCCGTACATCGCTTACTAAATAAAACGAATCATTACTTTTATTGTTACTTCAGTGCAGCCTATATTTCCAATACATGGAAGACGTTCTAACGTTTTGTGTGACCAAGCCCTCCGGGTCATGTTGCTATTCAATTTATCATGAATAGTGTCACGGATGAAATATTGGGCACAGAGTTTGTAAATAGTTAGCGCCAAACAATATTAAGATCTTAGGAAATTGTAAAAACAATGAGAAAATGAACGAATTTGCTCCCGTGGACAATAATATGCCAATGAAGAGGTTGATAGCCGAGAAAACCATTGATAGCTAAGATCAAAGCATGACTTATTTTATAATTGGAGAAATGTTATGTCGAGCTCGTTTTTGTGGCAAAAGTACAAGAGCAAGAAATTTAGATAGGACAAAAAAGGTAAGTGAATGTATTTTCTGCCTTATTAAAAAAATGCTATAACGTTAAATATTAAACGAAGAAAGTTCAGAGATCTCTATTAAAGTATCCAAGGAGGTTGAGCTTGTTATTTGAAAGAACTAGTTGAGATTTACTTTTCTGGATTGCGTAGGAACATGTTATTATGTTTGAGGGATATTAACCCTAAATAATTATTACAATTAAAATTATAGTACTCAACATTAACAATATAAAACATTTTAGACTAAACATCTAAAGCAATGTTTCGAAAATTTGCAAGAAATAATCGGCTTAGGGTTTAGACGATAACCCTACAAAATAACAAAAGGTGGCTAAGGTATTTGTCTTATAAATCATGTGATGGTATATATTATCTAAATTTACAGTCATGTGCCGGTTGCAGCAGAGCAAGTAGTCAAAAAGAGAGCTTACAAAAAGGGCTAAACATTAAGTTACTAATAGTTAGAACTAGTTCTTTTCCCCTTGTTTGTAGACATATACTTAGCCTACGGAAAAGTGTAAGAAATCATTCAACAATGGTGAGGCTGAAGTATATCGGTTTTTTTAATAATTAGAAATAATTCTAAAAATACTTTTTTAAATAAATACCAATGGTATCAATGGAATGATAAATCAAGGTCATAACTTCTGCGTTTTGCATATTTAAGCCACCCTAAAAAAGTTGTGTAAAATTGTTTTTGTGTGTTCGAAAATATAATAATCTGGACCATAATATAATGTGTGACAATGCAATGGTAGTATACTCTTTTTTTACGTTTGATGTATTTAATATTTGGAAAGCATATGATTCAATTAACTTTGTTTACATTTAATGATGTAGAATAAATATTTTTGACAGCAGAATATTTAAGAAGGTAACTAAACGCTTTTAGAAGAAGTATGTCAACTACGAAGATGACGTCGCCTTAGAATTCTATTAAGAGAGGCTCGGGATGTTTACCCCATTGTTTATTTTACATTGTTCCTTATTGTGAAAGTGTTTTGGGGCAACCGTTTTATGATATGGCATCATGCTTTCAGTTTTCTGCAACCTTTGTTCGCCATGAAATTATTTGACTTACCTGTGTGTATTTTTATATTTTTTTATATACATGTATATTCTTTTTAGTCTTAAATTGTTGTGTTTAAGAAGTCAAAGATTATTTTTTAAAAACCAAATAATCCCGACGTTTCGGTTACTTTGCAAAGATTATTTGTTCTTTTTTGTTCTATATTATACTAAAATTGAAATCTTTAATTATTTAACTTTTAAACGTATATTATGTCGGCGTATAAGGTATTGTAAAGTGCTTTTATTAGTATCTTATCAATTAATAAAAGAGACCGCAAAACGGTGCTATTGTTGTTGTATTAAAAAATCAAAAATCAGACGTTTCAAGTTTATTGTTATATAGAATTTAGTTTGTGTCTTGGTTGTTAGTTTTTACCGTGACACTAGAACTGTTTGTGTGAGCGATAAATCTCAGAAGTCTGTTCGTGCAAAACCGTCAACCACCTTTGCATATGTTATATATGGCCACTGGTTTTTATTGGACTGTCAGTGCTCCTAAGATGTTCTATCTAAAACTTAGATTATAATTTAACAACGTAACATTAGAAACTTGAAATGAATGTGAGAAAGTTAATATAAAAAAATGAAAAATATGTTTTATTCAATAAGCCTATGGTTAAGACGCCTATATGTACGTGTTGTTAATAACCCAGCAAGAGGACACAGGTTGTTTATCACCTGTAACTCAGCTTTCAGAGTCATATGAAGAGTGTCGTAATGTGAGCGAGTTTGCATTGTACGCAGAGTTAGGAAATGACTTTATCTTCTTTCTATTTTTTGTCACTCTCGTTGTGGAATGATGAAAACTACATTAGAATGTCCTTCTAATAAAACCGTAAAAAAGCGTATGTTTCATGAATTTAAACAATGATCATTAAATCTCTTTTTTTGAGTCTAAGAGCTGACGGTATTAATAATTTCCATTTTTTCCATAAAGCTGAATAAAGGGATTAATATGAAAGTTTTATGATTTCATTAATATTTAAAAAAAGTATTTTCAATGAGACTGAATTCGTTTATAAAATACTTTATAAGTTTGAAATATTGTTTTTAATATTATTAATGCCTCCTGTAATGAAAAGAAACAAAAAATAAAACATTCCATTTTAATTAATTTGAATTAAAAATGAAAAATTAAAATTAATTTGAATGCTTTATAATAAAGCTTTATTTGTTTTTAACGAAAGATTTTACACCCAGTTATATACACACGTAGTCATAGACAAAGCTATCATACATTTTTGTAGAAAGCGGCAATGTATGTTAACAGAGGATGCCAAAATTGACACTTAGATATCGTAATAATTTTCCTTACTGAATACAAGAGTTAAGCTGATCTAAAATTCCCTCGAATAAAATGATAACGTACATTTATCAAGAATGATATATTAACACCCAGGAATTACATTCTTCCTTATTTTTCACTGTAAATCAATACGTTAACCAATGTAGAATTCTCGATATCGCAACTTTTTAAATATTTTAATTCAGTATTGCAATTTTACGAAACATTATATTGTACAAGTTTACAAGTATTGCACAAGTTTAGAGTAGTTTTTGATGTTTTTTCTTCCTTTTGTCTGTAGTTAACGTAAGTTTTTTATTGCCATTTCATATAAAGGATATAAACAATATTACATTTCTGAAACAAGGAATGAAAACATTATTAAAATTACAAAACTATCTCTTTTTATTTTTTATTAGTCTTATTATAAGAAGAGGACAAGAAACGAAACCTTGAAATAAGGGATTTGTATCTATTACGAATAATTAATTTTATTGCAAAACCTGATACATTTAACATTGAATATTTTAGTTAATATTTCTTTCTAGAGAGCTTTTTGTGCCTTTATTAAGATGTAACGAACTCACTTCGCTATTTTATGAAAAAAGAAACACTGAAATTTAAAAAATATATAATTTTTGTTTAATTTGGCGAATCTTTTTTTTTTGTTTACCATATTCCCATTTTTCTAGAAAATATACAAAGCTTTTTGTTTGAGAATCGTGCTTTATCTTGTAGAAAGCTATTTTAATCCCGTGTTAGTCAACAAATAGTAAAGATTTCTAATTATTATACGGTTCCAGCGTCTACAATTGTTCGAAGTTCAGAATTCAAAGGAAACAAAGTTAAATGCGGATGAAAAGTTTTTAACAAACTGCAGCAAATTGGTTGTCGTCTTTTTTACTTTTGGTTTTTATTTGAGATGTTATAAGCATACACAAAGGAAGGCGTAATATGATTAATGATATATAGAAGTCGCTTAATTAAGAGTTCTCAATTTTCTTGTTGAACTATTTGAAATGGTTGTCTTATTCATGGATTTTAATACCGAAAAATAAATATAAACTCACAAATATATAATAAAAAAGCTCGGAGTTTAGTGCGATCATGTATTATTTTCCTTACTTAATGTTTCGACCAGTTTGTACTGGCCACGGTCCCAAGCTGACTGTTGAAGGGACGTAATTCTGTATCCGAGGCCAAATTATCTGCATCCATCCTCGTATTTATAGCCATATTTATGTTACTTGAATGCGATTGACGGTTATTAATCTGAATGGAAGGATTCATCTCAGGGAGTACTAAAATCCTCTTTTCCTATAAAATCTTCCTGTTTTATATTTTTATATAGATCGAGAATGTTGTTTTTAATTAGAAATGGCTGTTGGTAAAGGGTATTTGTGGACGTTGAAACTCAATTCAGTTATTTGTTCCTGATTGCAGCGTGTACTGAACTATTTCTAATTACTAGTTTTGCCGGTTTTTTACTACTGGAAAATGTTTTGTGACCCTTTCCGCATGCATTGTTTTGTCTGTGTAAGTACTAATACAGGTGCAATATATTTTTTTATAACACCAGCCGTTAGTAAGATTAGTACATTCTTTGGTGAGCCATCCAATTTATGTACTTTTGACTCCCGTTGATACACTGTTTGAATTAATGAACTTTTATGCTTTATGATCAAAATGCTCCGTCAAGACAAAAAGTACAGGGCTCTACACTTCAACGCCATATATCGGAAGGTAAGTGGTAATCTTCCAAACAGATTTGAAGCAAATCAATAACATTGACCGGTAACACGTTTCTACTCCGTCTTTCTTTCATTACATTCTGACACTCCTTAATTAAAATGTTATTTAACAGTGACGCAACATTTTTTTTCTTTTACGAGGGGAGATTTTTCAAAGATTTCCGACCGGGGGGGGAACACGGCCGGTTTATATGGGATTTCCATCCAGTAAAACCCCTTGACGTTTTCGGCGCATTGCGTTAGCTAGTATAACGGGGACGACCTGCCATTCATCCGTTCACTACGCACGAGCCTCTAGGGACTTCGCCTTCGGTTGGAGAGGTGGGCCCCACCCACACTCCCTTCCGTCTCTAAGAGCTGCCTGCCAGAAACGCAAGGCCTGCAGCTCTTCACTTGCCTGGATCATCAGGCATCGGATTACCCCTCCGACACCCGCAGGCTCCTCTCACTGGGGAGGCATTCGACGGGCATAAGCCCGTTGCCTACAACCCAGCCTTAGCCGGCGCATCGGCGTCGAGGAGGGATCATCTTCCCTTACTCTTTCAGCAGTCTCCTTCCACGAGATGACAACCCCACAGAAAGAGACCACCGCCGCCCATGCCCTCTCACTACAGACCATAGCCTGAACTACGGCCGGCACGTAACCAACCACGTAGCCAACCTCGGTGATTAGTTGACCACGCTCCGTTTCCCACGCAGGGCACTCCGCTTATGTATGGTCGGGCGTGTCATCCGTGCAAGTGCAATGGTACCACGCCGCCAACTGTGATGCAACATGACGCAACATTACTGTCACTCCTGGTTCTTTCTTGGATCTGAATGAAGGGGAACGAGTCTTTTCTCCAAGTCGGTGTTCTGGCTATACGTTTACGTAGTACTGAAGTTATGCGTTTGCCCAATCGACATTAAGAGAACCATTTTGACTCACCTTGGGTTGTAGAGGCAAATCGGAATTATTTACTTTTTTCAGACCGTGATCTAATAATATAGCTCTTACACTTAAGACATGTAACATGAAATTGTTTTAAAACACATATTATTATAACAAAAATATATTAAAGCGTTTAAAACATATTAAGTTTCGGTTGCTATCCACATATGTTACTTAAATACGTTCTATCGAATTAAATTTAAAGTTACTTTAGAACGAAACTACCAAACTAAGTTTAGCGTGACGTCTACTAAGCTGGCTTCACTTCTGAATCTGTAAATCAGGGTACTGATATACGTAAGACATTAATAGAATTACGAGGTGGACCAACACATTCAATCACTAACTATGTATAGCTTAAGATTTAGTTTTAGTTGTTTTTCGCTACACACCATTATAAATACCTATATCTGATAATGTTTTTATTTACAATATATTACAGATTGTATCTCACTTTGATACAATTAAACTTTTCATATCCTAATATTATAGTGAAGAATTAAGTTAAAGAATTTATTTTAGTGTGGTCTGAGAATTTTCTCTTCAAGACAGTTTGCTGTTTAACTATTTGAATAAATAGTT
The DNA here is from genome assembly GCF_018135715.1 of Danaus plexippus. Lineage (NCBI taxonomy): Eukaryota > Metazoa > Arthropoda > Insecta > Lepidoptera > Nymphalidae > Danaus > Danaus plexippus. The sequence goes on along the minus strand of NW_026869849.1, from coordinate 4,062,685 downwards.
ATAGTTTCCACTATGGATGTTTATAATATCATAATAGTAATAAATTCTTCATTGAGACTAGTTAAGACTTAACTAGATGACTGAATATTATAACCTTACTTGATACCAACCGTTCTCTCTGGAATTTTAGATATTTCATAATTCACACATCTTTGGCCGTAAAATATATTTTATGATGTTTCCATATTGAATTTAGCTACTTTTTTCTACGGCGTCATCTCTATAATAATATTCAAATTTGGATTTGAATTTGAAATATATTTCTAAGTAGTAACAGAAACAATAAAGATTTCATTTGTTTTTAGGAACGGGCACAATTATAAATAATTTCTACAAATTATGTTCTACTGTAAAAGCATATAATGTTTCTTATTAAGTTTGCTTCGATTTCTTGGAAAGACTTTTGTAGACTAACGCAATTACCGTTCGTAGAACACAACGGTAATTGTGAAGCAAACTTTCTAAATGATAAATTTGTATTATTAAGCTGGGTCTTAATATTCTTGTAACAATTATAAACTGTCAGAGTAACATATTTTGCATTTCATATCTTGCTGTTAAATAAAAAAGTAATTTTTATAAGTAAGTACTAAGATTAATGTTCTTCATAATTTTTTCCTATGGTTTTAATGGCTTAAAGTTATTGAATAATATTTTATGTCATTTTTTATCAATATTTTTGTATCTGTATTGCTTGCTATTTATTTATTTTTTGTTCTTACTTTTGATTTGAACGTAATAAAGTAAGTTCTTTACTAAGAAAATAATATAAGAAAATTTATAATAGAGTTAATTTAACATATTCAAATCCCGCGACACTCAATATTCAATAATAAAATAATTTTTTTGGTTAAAATAATTGTAAGGATTATCATGAAGCGTTTTTTTTTGTAAATGAAATAAACGAAGTGAAACTTTTAAGAAACAAAGTTTGCGTAACATTTTTCCTGTTTCCGGCTGACCTCATTTCCTTTCTATAATTTATGACTACAACTACTGGTAATTAGGAGTTAGTGAATTATGAACTCAGTAGGAAGATAATTTTGTGATATAACCAACAAAACCGATAATAAATGACAAACGAAACTTATAGAAAATTGTTAAATATTTATACCTAAATATACTGTACGAAATGTATTGAAAAAATATTATTTTATAAACGATTTTTTTTAATAAACTCATCTTAGTAATAATTATTACCTAACTTTATTTTATTATTACTTGTAAGTTGTGTACAACACAATAAAAAAATTCAAATTTGATTATTTTTTTCTTAGCATAAACACTATACAGTGTAACAGCTTAATACATCAACCCTCAACTTTTGTCAAAATCACTATCTATTACCAAATTTTTTTCTTTGGAATGAGAATACCTACTAAGCCTGCGGCTGTACAGAGCCACTGGGAGACTGAGTGGGTGCTGGCACAAGCCCGATCCGTATTCTCTCAGTTCACCGATTTCTATATTCTCATAACGTGGGTAGGAACGTCTTATCACTGGAACCGGATATTAATTTCAACACAAATGTTATCGATTTTGGCTAAATTAAGAAACTGAAAAAAATATACTCTAACTCCTTCAGCAATACTCAAACAACAATATATTCGTTCAATTATTATTTTTCTATTATACACGTATATACTTTTTAATGGCGGATTGGAGAAAATGTCAAATAATCTAATAAATTCCTAAGGAGAAGGAGTTGTGTGGACTAGTTATAAATAGATATTTTAAACAAAGAGGTCAAAATAAAGAGACCAAATTAAAAAAAATACGACACATTTAAAGCCCTTGTTAAATTGTCTCTTTTTTTTAAATAAAAAAAAATGTGTGAAAATCAAAACATCGGGTAAACAGTAAAATAAGTGCTATTTATATTTAAAGCTTACCCTAGCATTAAAACGGATTGCCATAAAAAATGGAAACGAAACAAATTAAAACTATTTATTGCAAAAGTTTGTCTTACAGACTAATTAAGTGTCTATTTTAATGTTGAAATATGACGAGTTTTATCACTTATGAAAAGAAAAGATATATAGTGCAAAATAATTGAGATTTGTCTTTAAGTTTTTGCAAAATAAAACACAAAGTGTGTCTGTTGTTACATCTGTTATGTACGCGCTACATATTATAAAATAAATCGCCGGGGCAACATCGTTGTATGGATAAAATATAATATAACGAGTGACGCCGCTGACTACGCGGAACCAACACCAAGCCGTGTGAACCAGAAGATTCCTGATACCAAACAAGCTAAGGAATGGGTTTGCTATCCTAACATCGGGGCAATCATGTAGTCTTAGGTATAGGTTATAAGTTTTAATTATAATATACATATAAGTATGTTTCGTAGTTTTCCTGGAACCTCCGGTTGCCACTCTATATAATTCATTTCAAAAGTAGTATACTTCATTCATAATAATAATTAATAAAGTAGTATATTTTATAAAATTTACAATATCGGATTGTACAAAAATGTGTGTACTTCTCAGTGTAACAAATCGAATAAAAAAGGATCCTTTAAACTAAATTTTTTTAAGACTCAGGTTTCGTATCTCAGATAGATCAATTTAAATTTTTGGAGGTGTAGGTGGGGTTGGGGGGGGATGTGTTTGTTAACATAAGTTTAAGAGTATCGGCCGCTATTTGGGAAATAAGGAGCAAGGAGTTTTCTATCTTTTTCTTGTGAAATACCAGCCATATAGTAAGTTTATAACATGATTTGTGGTAAATCTATAACTTTATTCCTACCACTTCTATAAATGACAATAAAAGAGTTACAAACAAAAGTAAATAAATATTTTTATTTGTTTTTGAGTCTTATAACTTTGTTCAGCACTCTGAGTTTAACCAGGGTTTTGAATACTTTAAATAAAACCATGAAAAATAACCATTGGGCTTAGTGTATAATGTGGTTTGCTTTAAATCACATCATTTTATTAATAAACGATTTTGAACATTTTAATATGTGATTTAATCATTTAGTTTAAATAAATATTTGCTTTAAGAGAATAAGATTACAATAAATCATGTTCAATTTGTTCCATATTTAATATCTGTCAAAAGCAGCATCGCAATTTAGTTTATTGAATAATCAATGGACTCAATCGACTGTAGAACGCTTATCAGTCATGAAACTCGTAATTTCGTGGTTTCAGGCGGTGGTAAATAATGCAATGCGTCACATTAATAAACGCCTAGCAATCAATAAAGTTTGGTTGGCCATACATATACTCGTAGGTGCAAACAATATTGTTTTTTGTGTTCTTGAAAAAATGCAGTGACACTATTTATCTCATTTTTAGTAAAAAGAAGAGCGTTTAGATAAAAAATGAAAACAGCAACTGGTCAAACTTATTTTGACTTTTGCGACTCTTTGTCCTATTGAACAATATCGACTATTTTAACCAATCAGGCTGTGTAGGTTTTTCAATATGGGTTCTTTTATGGGCTGTTAGTGGTTTCGGAATTATTCACCTTCTACGAATGTTCGGAAATGTTCTCATGGTATAATGTTATTTTAAATTGGTCTTTTAAATCTCGATTTTCGAAACTTAATATAAATACTATTTGTTATCAAATGTGTCCTGATTCTGAGTAATGAGTCCTTAGTCCTGAAATTGCAATTTATGATCTCTAGTTTTATGTGGCTTTTACATTTTCCTTCAAAACTGGAATAATGGAATATAAGAACTAGCAAAAAGAAAAGAATGATTACTATCTGACAATTTTATATGTAAGTCCGTTTTATTTGAAACATTTATTTTGTTGAAACGGTAAATCAGTAAGTACCTATTTATAAAGAAAACTATTATACTTTATTATATTATGTTGATCTTGTTTCTTTTTTGCCCATAAACAAACATTCGCGGTTTCACAGTCAATTATTCTTTATTAATTAAAACGAATAAATCCATGGATAGGATAAAATTATACGGACTGATTAGAAAAAGCAAAAGATCACGTAGGGTAGCAAAACTCAATTAAAACTTATGTAATACCTTTACACACGAAGATAACTTTGATAGCTTTGTTCTGTTTGCTGGTGTTTGATTTTATCTTGAGACGTAACATTTTTTGTCTTCCAAAACATTGGAGTATTTTAAAATCTCAACAATAATTTTGTATAACAATGGACTTCAAAATTTAATTTGAATACTACTAATATTGTGACGATAATTGTAGAGACGATAATTGTTTGGTGAGTGTTTGTCGTGATGTTTGGATTTGGTGATATTATTTGTGAATTGTCCGAGATAAAAATGAATAGAAGTGTGACATTTGTATTTAATAAATTTTTTATCTTGCGTATCGGAATAATTGGTAAAGTTATTAACAGGCTTTTGATTAATTTTATAAAATGACCTACCGTTGAAATTACCAGAGTTTGATTTGGCAAATGGTGCTCAAAAAACAACAGGAGCTAATAAAACGAAAATACTATAAAAACTATTTATATACTTAAACGTTTAGTTGCTGTTGCAGACAGACTTTCATTAATTTTATTTCTTTTAGTGTCAGTCTAGGAATAAGTTTAAAAAGGTTTTTATTAAAATTAAAGTATTTATTTGTTTCAGAAAATAGTTTAATAAACAAATAAATCAAAAAATCTGCATAGGTGTAGTGAAATATTTAGCTATTTTGCCGTGAGGTTTTGTACAGAAGAGGCATCTATGTGAAAGGAAGATTGTCCATCTTCACTTTAATATTCTTTTAGAAAATTTACTATTGAATTTGAAGTTGATTTAAATGTTATTTCTTTTCTTTTGTCCTCAAAAATTTAAACAGACTTATACTACCGAACCTATTTTTAATATGTACTAAGAAAGTTTTAAAGCTTTAAACATAAAAACTAATGAACAATATAAAATTGAACTAAGTACTCATGATCTTAAATGAGTAAAAGACGTTTCTTGACTTAGCTTGATGATTTAAATGCTTGTCATTTGAAATGATAAATTATAAAATGATCTAATAATAAAATTGAATTATTGATCAAGCACATGACCTTTTATCCTCACGAAAATGATCAGTAGTTTTTTTTTAATTAATTTAATTTAGTTCTTCTACTTTAACTACTTGCTTCTATGGTTTGTTAAAAGCATGAGTAGGCTTTTCTTGTTTATCATACTAATGATTTTTAGACATTATTGTTATATACCACATGGATCAAAAAAATTTGCAAATATTATACATATTTGTGTACTTGCATAAGGTCGCCTAAAATCAACATTCTGTCAAAGTTATGTTGAGAAGGTAGGGAGGTTTTGGCGCTATCCCAAAGCAAACTTCTTTTGCTAAGAATTCACCACAACAATCCGAGTTCGGTCTTGAAATTTACAAATTCCTCTGACAAATCTCTTATAAAATCACCACACAAGCCGAAACATGTATGTTTTATTTATAGTATATTTGTAGTAGTTGCTATAGACAGGATTTCAAAGTTTTGGATAATAATGATGACTGCAAAGCTAAGAATTTCGAAATTTCGAATTGTAAATAGGGATAGGTAAGTTTGCGAGGATCCAATTCTAGGTTTTTTTTTTAAATAGGGTAAATGTCTATAAAACAGAACTTCGTGCTGATAATTTCTTTGCATAAAGAAAAAAATTATACATAGATATACATAAAATATATATATATATATATATATATATATATATATTCAGGAATCTATATACTTGTAGACTATGACATTTTATGTTTTACAACAGGAAATTAGAATCCATAACAAATATGAACATTTACAGTGTTCAAATTTCCTTTTACTCAAAAGAATATTATAACAAACACTTTGGGTCTTTAGACATATTAAAGTATCTATAGAGGGGAAGATTTTGAAATTAATATCATTAATCATTACAGACTTAATATCATTATTATTTTTTTTTTTTGGGAAAGATTTATGTTTTTACTGATTTTCGATAATATTCCGCTTTAGACAGTGATGTTGAAAACATAAAAGAAATGTAATCAAATGTTAAAAATAACATAATATAAAAAAATAAATTTTAAATATATTAGCCCCTTTCCAAATACTAATTATAACATTTGTAAGAATTTATTGTACCTGAAACAAAGCAATTCTAAAATATTTCCCTTGGTCTTAATATCCTTGTCAATTTTTCTCTTAACATTTTTATGTCACATTATTTATAATGTTTTTTATGTTAAATTTTGCAATGTAATCCTAGGCCTCGTGTTTTTGTTGTGATTTCATATATTAATATGTTAAATGAAATAAAGGATCTATTACTGTTGTCCTTACTATATGAATTATTTTTAGTTTTGAAAAGCAGCGGGTTTTTTTAATAAAAAAAAATCCCGTTTTTCTGAGTGTGTGGTCACGTATAAATTTGTAAGTTTTATTATTATTTTTAAACTATAATTTCAAAAACAAATAAATTAAGACCTGAATTGAATATTATATTGTCTAGCACTTAAGTTAATATAGCTTTGAAAAGCTATCTTTTTGCTATGATATCCAGCTATAATCAGATATATATTAAAAGTACGTCGTACACCTATTTGTGCTTGATTATAATTTTTTGGAACTATGTTGTAGTGACGAAACCTATTTCCTTATAGTATTATTTCAGTTACTAAGAAATAAAACGTTTTAAGGCCACAAATGTGGTCACCCTATGTGGATGCTAACACTAACTCGGCATGTAGTTCTGTAGAGAGCTCTTCTGATTGCGAGAAAATCAACAGTTGCTCATCTTGATTAGTCGATACTGCTACCGAATATACAGCTCTAATTTATGCAGTTATTATCCAACAGATTTACATGAAGGTTGAAAATCTACTTTTATGCTTTGTATCTCAAGTTCCATAACACTCCTGTAATTAAAGAGAGAGTTGATGGTAATTTTTTATGTTATGACCCTAATGAAATTTTATACGGACTTTCTTTAAATTGGTTTTACATATAAAACATACATAAATAAAAAAAAATAACCTATATATATTTTTTGAATGATTAACTATGTACCTTTAAAAGGGTTTGTTCGATAATTGATTTCAGGATAATTTAATTCAATTATTTGGCAAATACTGTATTTCCAAATTAGAACCGCAGTCATTACAAAACTGTTATTTTATGAAGGGGTAGCGAAATTCAATTAAAAGTTTTGTAACTCGATTACACATGAAGAGAACTTGGATTGGGTTGTTTTTTTTTGTCGCGATATTTATTAGTCTTAAAGTAAACCACTTACCACAAAAAAAGTCGACATCGCATAACACATCGCATTTTTCAGTGTAACATGTTTTATTTTATTTCCGTTTTTAATATTCCTTCAAAGTCTTTGTTGAAAGTCAACAATTTGATCGAGTTATTTTAACAAAGTAGGTTTTGGCCAGCTACCAAAGAAAACTTAATCTGCAAACAATTCTTGTTGTGACTTCTTAGAACATAATCTTTGATTTTAATCGTAACAAGAAATATAATGACAAAAAAAATAAACAATGAAAATTTTAATGGATGTATAAAATGTACTCTATATATGTATTTACAATGCAGATGTTAGTGTGAATGACATTTGTATTGTTTTGTTTGGCTTATTCTTTTACTAGATAGCGATGACAATGATATTAGTAATAAAGAAATGAAAGGCAAAGATTACCAAAATGTTTAGAAAAACCTCTTTAAAGTCTAAAATACTATTACTTTTCATTACGAACCAAACGATGACTAGTGATTTAGCATATCTATTAAGAAAATTTTACCTAGGGACAATAATGAAACAGTGAACTCAATCATTTGGAAGCAAAATCCCAACAATATCTTATTAACGTAAAAATATCAGACTTATTTAATGAAAATAAAATATTACTTTTTCTTTAGATGCTTGTGTCTTTTTTACCAATTTTTTCATCCTAATGACAAAGTATATTTTACAATTTCGGTAATGGTACTTATATTTTTATAAATATTGTATTATTACGACGAAATTTTAACAAACGACCCTAATAGGACTATAACGGTAACATTAAAAGCGAAATTATGTTGGACAATTAACAATATTTAAGCTCAATATAAATAATTATTCGGTTCTTTGTTTGCTAAATTTAAATTAAAGCCAAGTCAAATGAAATTTCAAACTAAAAGATTACGTTTAAAAGAAAGTTATTAACTATAAGGAAACCACGTAGCAAAATCCTTGTTCGGGGAGTAAAGAGACCCAAGGGTCACACCATCAAAAAGTTCGAGGGAGGAGACAAGCATCGGACCATTTTTAAGACGTGTGACTTCATATCAGTTTTTTAGCATGATATTATCAGGAAATAATAATTAGATCAACTGCCATGAAAAAATATGTTATTTCTCATTACATCCGTTTCGATATATTCGTTCACGCTGTATGTCATCTGTTACTGTTGATAGTAAAGTCTGTGTGCGAAGCCGTTGTGGTTTATCTTCTGATTGCAATCTCGTATATAACTTTTCTAAGCGGCTGGAATTATTAATATGTGTGATCGCTAACTGGGTGTCTAGGCAACCAGAATACGGCAGGAAAGCACCTACCGCCTGCTCTTCCCTCCTGACTCGTCCCCCGCACCCCTATAACCTGCGGGTGAGGCCTCAGCTACGTGGTTTGTCAATTCAATTAAATTTAAAATGCATGCATTATATATATGCAATATATTTTTTACAATGTAATTAAATCACAGCCTAGTTGTTTAAAGATAACATTTTTTTCAGTACTGTAGGATCCCAAAGGCCAGATAGGGTTTTAGTAATAGAGGGTTTCGATCAAGAAACACGGGATCGTGGCTGATACATCGTATTTATCTGACACGAACTGCTGGGTATAGTCCCGATACATGTCGACTTCAAGTACGACGTCTATACAGACAACACGACCGGACAGCAGTCCGGCGGCAAGCATTGAGACACTATTACAAAATAAAGAATAAGAGAATTGTGAATTCCTAGTATATTACAATCTAACATCCTAAGAATCTAGAAAACGGGTCGAACACGCCCAAAGACATTAAGTTGCAAAATCATAAAGTCAATTAGTTTCTAACAATAATAACCAAAACACGACGAGTATGTGAAATAATTATTAACTGTTTGAAACTTATTGTTCGGAAGTGTTTAACATTTAAAAATACATGAAAAAAATGGAATATTAAAAAATATAAGCTAATTCTCAGCGAGAAAACTGGAAGAGTGCTTCACGCTTGTCAGTTTAATGTTAAATGACAGTGAATGTTTCGTTTTTTTTTTTTATTTAATAAAATTTTGTTATGAACCATATAAAATAAATTGAAAAAAATTGAAACGCAACACAGTGTTGTTAGAAACACTCTCAGTTCCCTAATTAAGTGACATTTGCATAAAATATTCTTGCACTATTGGTTCAATAAACAATTATAATTCATCGATTTGTTTGGTAACTTTTAGACTTTTTATGTTTGACATTTTACATTGAATTTCATTTTGCCAAAGTACCTTAAAAATATGTTAAATTATAAATTTTATTTTCCCTATCATCTCCCTATCCTTTCTAAAGTTCTTGAACTCATTATTCATAAACAACTTTATGAATACCCCACCGTAATAATCTCCTTAGTTCCTTTCAACCCGGTTCCCAACCCCACCATAGTACCAGTCTGCTTTACTGAAACTAACAGATGATGTCCGATACGCTATGGATATCAGGGAACTAACCATATTAGTAATGCATTCAACTCGGTTGACTTTGACATTATATTAAGAATCCTCTCCTCTCTCTTGATATGTCCAGCTGTTATTAAATGGTTTCAATCTTACTTTGTCGGTAGTCGGCAGATGGAGAAAACCGATGAGAGCTCCTCTGATTGGAATGACACATATGCACAGGTACCACAAGGCGGACACCTGTCTCCTTAACTTAATTCTTTTCTATATTCATAGATAATATTTCCAAAAATATTTTTTCTCCCTACCATCTCTAAGCACATGACTTGCAGCTCTATAGACATGCCCCAACATCTACACTATCGAGGAGCTGAAATCTATACATAAATGGGCAAATGATTTCGGTTTGCTAGTGAACCCAAATAAATCTCAGGCTATTATTTTTGGAAGTAAGCCAAATGTACAATAAAATTAATTTTGACATCTTGCTAATAAAGTGTACGACGGGGTTATATTCTCATTTCTAGATCGGGTAAAAAACTCAGGATTACAAATGGATTGTCATTTGTCGTAGACAGCTCAAGTGAATGAATTAAGTCGAAGAACCTAACCGTTCGTTCGTTCACCTAATTCTGCATTCTCTTAAACTTCTGTAAAACTTCCTTTATTTTAAAACTAAATTTATTCTTATAAGGTCTCTTCTTCTTTCCTTACTCGATAACGGTGATGTTTGCTACTTAGATGCCACTGATGTGCTGCTCGATAAATTAGATCGGCTTCAGAATTTATGCATCCGTTTTATTTTCGCCTTGGGTAAATACGACCAAATTGATGAATTCTGCAGTAAGTTAAAGTGGCTCCCTATCCGCTTCCGCCCGAATATACAGTGTTTTACGCTAATGTATAATATCTTCAAACATTCTTCTCACCCGTACCTAATTCAGCATTTTAAATTTTCATCCCCCAGAATCCTTCCTAATCGCTCTTGAGTTGAGAAGTCCACTTGATATCCCCCCTTTTATTACAATTTTTTTTCGTAAATCCTTCTCTGTCCAAGGTGCACAACTTTGGAACTTACTTCCATCTTCTGTTTGTGAAGAGAGTCCAAGTGCACCTGCATTTAAACTCGACTTAAGAGACATCTTCTGTCACTTTTACCTTCTGATATGTAATATTTATTTATTTATACTATTTGTATATATTTTATGTATATATTTATGTATTATATATCTACGTATGTATAATATCTAAAGTTTCTATTATTATAATTTTGTTTGTATGTTTAAATGTATCTCTTTTTTTGATTTTTTTTCCTTCTCTCTTGTTATTGTACCTAAACCACATTTCTTTTCTAGTTTCCTCTATCAAAAGGGTTTCTGGTAGAGATTTTTTTTAAAAGATACGTTATCCTTTGTGAATCACATTTCTTTTATAATAATGTAACTATTTCTACTTTAGGTACATAAATAAATAAATATTTATCTCGGTCATAACAGTTATATTTATATGCAAGGAAATTTTATTTGTCGAAAGCAAACACAATTTTGTGACTAAACAATTTTATGATAATTTGCAAATAAGAATATGTATCTAGATTAATAATTATAAAGAACTATAATATTTAAGTAGTTCGGTGTTCTAACAAAATTTAGAAAATATGTATACGAATGATATGATATGATGTAATCAGTATATGAATACACATTTACTTATTGTAATGTAGGTATGGTTTATTTCTATTTCATAAATTATAAAACAGAAAGCCAAGGTTAGTAAGATTGTGAGGAAACTAAAGTCTGTCATTTTAAATAAAATCATTAATAATACATAACTATAGCTATATAAAATGTCCATTATTTAAATCTAAACATATTCTTTAATTATTTTCAAATACTTACTGTACCTATATTATATTAAGTATTTTTAAATAATACTTCATTGAAATGATCAGATTATTTCATATGAGACTCTATTTTTTAATAGATAAATCGAATTATATGAGTATTATCAATCCTGCGTCATTTCGGAAAAAAGAACTGCTTTCATGAACTAAAGGAACGGTTCTTATGATAATTTCCCAGAACTGCAATCTTTTCTTATGGAATAGAATAATAATACTGTGTATTATCTCTCATGAATAAAATATATGAAATTATATGGAAAGCATTGAAATATAATATAGCTAGCTATTTGCACTTAACTCACAATTATATAAATTAAGATAAGTACTACACCTGTAGTCACTTTACTGATGAGGATATTTTATGGTGATATAAATTGAATTTATTAAGCACCATGAATGCTTCATTCACGTAGGTTTTTACTTGTACTGCACGTGTTTATTTTTAAATCCATTAATGTTTAGCTTTTAAGAGATAAGAAGAGCACGTATATGAAATAACTAGGGATGTTTATTGTGCACCCTGCTTAAAATCCCCTTCCTTTTGATGACGTAATATTTGCTTTGAAAAGGTCATTATTTTTAAAATTGAATGTAATGGCTGTTTGAATACATTCTCTCGTTTCTTTATAAGATCAAGCTTTTGAAATAGATTCATTATTTTATGTTTAGGGGTGAATTTGTATTTTTGTATAGATGAATTTTATACGTGACTTCGGCGAAAACAAAACAAAAAAGACGTTCTTGTTAGTTTATTTAAGTTTTTGGCTGGAAAGCAACTTACCTGAATTTGACAAATAAAGTGACATTCGCGTACTAAATCTATTTTGAGTGTCAGTTCGTAATAAAAGTTACAAAATTTTCGATTACATTATCAAACAAAGCATTTTCCGATTCAATCCAAAAAATATATATTAAAATTTTGTTTGGGATCAAGATTCAAAAGTGAACTGAATCTGTGTAGATAAACAAAATACATTTTTAAACTTAGCAGTCTGCCTGTTTAATAAGCGAAATAAAAATATTGACACAAGTTTAAATAGAAAAAGCAGACGAAGGCATAAAAAATATTTGCTTACGCTTTTAATTTTTTGTAAATGGATGCATTTTCTTGTTTTTTTTTTATGAAATGCAAGATATGCTTTAAATTTTATTTAATTCATTAGCAGTAAATATTTATAGGGATCTATATTCTTGGAGTATATTTTAATGATAAATACTCAAGTAAATTTACATCTTACTAAAAGTCACAATTTTTTTATAAAAGGAGAAATAAATTGTAATTTTTTTTGTTCCTTGACGGATGCCACAATCGACTAAAATTTTGTGATTTCCCCCTAGAGAAGGCATCAAGCTTGAAGTAAATCTGCGATATCTCCTATAATGTCTCCCTCGACATTCAAGAACTCGCTGACCGTAAAATTGTAAAACTACGATAAATCTCCGAACTTACCTTGTCGCTCCCCATCTATTTACTGAGTTTTCTGAATTTTCTTCTGAGTGTTATTATTTACCTAACTTTCAAATTATATTCATAAAACAATCACAGTGTCGTTGTTATAATATAAACTAATACATTCAAACTCTTTAATTGCCATTAGTTAAAAAATAATTCAGTTTTCTGAGACAAAAGGCGGTAATTTGATATGTGGCTCTATTTGTAATTTTTTATTTTATTGTATATGAAAGTCATAGTGTAAACGCAGATTTTTAACCCTCGAAAAAAAGTGAAATGTTTATTAACAAATATTATGAACTAATGATTCAGTAATACTTTAAAGGTTGAAACATCAATAAAATATAATATCGTATTTATTACCTTCATCAGCTGGAATACTGCCTCTGTGTTGATTTACACTTTAAATTATTACCAAACATGACGTGATAATCTAATAGCTCAAACAAACTTTATTGGTCAAGTTATAAACAAATGGTGTGTGCACATTTACAGAATTCTATATGCGTAAATAATTTTAATAATCTTTTGATACATTTATAAAAAAAAAATCAATACCAATTAATTACCTATCAAAGAACGTCTTTCAATGAAAAGCTTTTGAGTTACAAAACCGTTTGACAACTTAAGAGTATATACTTATGAATTCACTAATAATATATTACAAATCTATAAAAAAATTTCAAAAGCACATATCATGCCGGTGATAATGGTTACTGTCAAGTACCTGAACCATTGTGATGTGGAAAAATGTAAAATAAAAATATCACAAAATGCAAACTAAAAATCATAGTTCTATTTAAATCTATTCCATAAAAACAAAACATGTAAAAATATGATTTATCGGTTTTACATTTTTATGTTATTTATTCATTCGTGCGAAACAGAAATTAAAAAAAAGTTTACAATAGATTAATTCATCTTTGTAAAACATGTTCTCCAGCTACCAATTTACATGAGGAAAAAGAATAAAAATTTCACCTTAGTATTTACATTTTAATAGTCAAAATTAATAAAAGACTTAATTAGTATATGACAACAATGTTTTATGTATGAATAATATTTAATTATTTTCGTTTCTTGAACAAGTACTTTTACGAAATAATCTTATTATTTTCATAACATTGATATTATTCCACAGACTCAGTATTTATTCAGTCATTATTTTAGGCAATACGCAGATAAAATTTGTAAAAGATATATTATTAAATATAGATAATCATTTAAAGTTAATATTAAATAAATCCTAGTCGTTTGTTCATGAAGACGTTCTTTTCAAAGATAATTAATTAAATGCTATCGAAGTCAGTTCTTTTGCAGAAAATTCTGAAAAAGGTTGAGCTGCTGTACTTCAATTACATTTATATTAACATCGCCGACTGATTTTGTTGTGTTCTAAACATTAAATTCTTCAATGTTTTTTTTTTCTTATTAGAATACTTTCGTCGTTTGTACGTTGGAATATTTTAAACTGAGCAATTAATTTAAATGTTTTTTGCGTTAGTAAACCGAATGATTGAAGAGAAATTATAAGAAATAGAAAGATATATTTATAATTATATAAGTCAATATATGCCACATGCGTGCAAAATGGAATAAGCTCATAGTATTGTATAAAGTATATCCTTATACAAATATATGTTGATAAATAAAAGATATTATAAACTATATAATATATGCATATTTTATAAAAACAACATACAGTATAGTATATTATATGCATATATATAATTTCTAAAAAAAACACATTCATTATTCACAAGTTTTGTTACTTAGTGTAGACATTATATGACAAATACACATTGCAAATTATGTGATTTTCAATCAATTAATTTAATACTGTTTCAAGCATCACAAACCTATACAAAACTTACAGGAAAAACACAAATTAGTTTAAACCGGCAACAGTTGTGTTAATACTACAAGTCGGTTGTTATACAATATGCACCTATTATATAATTTATACAATTAAATCGGCTCGAATCTGTATTACAGTGAGCAATTTAAGTCATTAAAAGTTTAAATATTAAGAAAATATTGTGATTTACCTAATTATTAACCTTAATACATCACTATTCATAATTATAACAAAGTATTTCTAATAAGAAGCTTTACTAATTGATTGTTCTCCAGATATTTATGTCTGTAATCTAGGGAAAGCCCATAATAACTGTATCCTTTAACATATTAACAAATAATATAAACATTTTCAAGAAGCTACCTTAATAATACATTATTTTTATTATTTCAATGAAATTTGTTAGTGTATTCTAATGGAATTATAAAAAAAATTCTGCATAATCGATATATAACAATTACAATGTTAAAGGAATCATACAAAATTTAAGTATTTGAAATTAAAGCTAATCAAAAGTTTTGATTTGAATGTACCGACTTTTCAACCAAGGAAGACATAAGAATTTAAAAAAAAACAATCATTTTTTTAGTACTTAAGACCATACGTGCAAAAACTAAAATTTGAAAACTATATCTATAAGTATTTTTATCGTAAATACGTTGTCCCAAATACTCATTACATTGAATAAAAAAATTGATGAAGTCTATTGGATACTTTTTTTAATTAAATAGTTTTGATTTAGGAGATCAAATGTTTTGATGTTTCAATTTATTAAAGCTCTTCCTATGATTATGTCTATTATTGAACTAAGTTATACCGATTCAGATGTAATAGAAGGCGCTGACAAACTTTTTAACATAAAATAATATATTTGCTTTGCTAATTTGAAATGGAACAAGTATTATATCACTAGAGAGAATATCTCGAACTGAATTCATACTAATATCGTATAGTGTCTCAGAACTTAAACTAATTGATTGATGAATATGAAAAACGTAAACTAATTGATTGATGAATAACGTCCATCAAAAGGACTTAGATTTAGGAGCAAAAAAATGGTTACAGTTCCTTGGCCTAGTAGGATAAAAGCATCTAGAAGTGTAGGAAAAATAGAATATCCTGGCTTAAAATAATATGTTAGTGATATAAACTAAACATCAAATCCTTCTTTACACCTTAACTACACAAGGCACGGCCCATGTTTATAATCGCCGTCCTTCATTAATAGTGGAAGAAAATGCAAAAAATTGTTAAATCCATGTATCTTCACTAGAGTACAAATATTTATGAACTTATATATTATATAGCGAAACAGATAACTTTGTTAAATATTTGTCTGCAGTGGTGCAGTGCAATAAAACTATTACAGAAACCGAGTATTAACAACCTTACGTAAGGCCAAGAAATCATAAAAAGGAATTCCGCTTTGTATTTACAGTAAGAAGTTTTTATCTGTAGTAAATAAAGGCAGCTATTAAGGCTGGAAGCAAAAGTTAAAGCCAAGTTCGTTTATAAAAGGATTGGAAGCTTTAGATATCCTTAAAAAGTTCTGAACACAGTCCGATAAAATGATACGTTTCTTTGTAATCCTAAAGATACTATTTGATTTGTTTTTGCTTTGATAGCTGGAAAGTTTTAAGCCATTAAATTTGTAGATAACATATTTTATTTTTTGGATTTTTGAAAACTTTCAACAAAACTAAATAAAAAAGTCTTACTTTTCTTTGGAAAGTAGACATCATTATAAAAATTACACAAAATATATTATGTAGTTTAAAAAAGAGTGATAGAAAGTTGCATCGGACGGAAGGTTATATGTATGTATTATAAGTTTTAATTTCATCAACATTTGAAGTCTAAGATATTGAATTTTTGATTGGATGAATTAATTTGATTTTAAGGCTATTGAAGTAACATATCAACATAAACATAATATCAACAACCTTAACTATAAAGTTGTTTTCAAAATGACTTGTTGTTTTTATATGATGTTGTTATTAAATGAAAAAGGAAATCCGACAATAAATTTAGGATTTTCCTCGTGTTCGTTTCTGTTACTTACTTGCTGTTTTAAAATAGACCAGACGGATTAAGTAAAGTAAAACCACAACAAGAAAGAGAATTACAAATAGGATAAACTAATTCGTTGACTTTTGATTTGTCTTATTTTGTTTGATTGTATGGAATCTTTTATACGCTAGTCACACTTGAACTAGCCAAGTATAAAACCTCTATATAGAATTATGCAACATTATTCCATAGAACGGCTTCAAACATTCATATTAGTATACATATCATTGAATGATAGTAGTATTGAAGATTACTAAGATTTTAGTAAAGGAACGCGTCATAGCACTTTACCAGGAGGCTGTATTGTCAAATTAGATACGGAGCGTTTTAAACTTTTTATTCATAATCTCAAGTCGATAGTATGATATAGATGATGATGATGATAGATGGTATAAATATATGTATTTAGGTTTTTCTACACTATAAAAAAATAAAGTTAAATCATTTCTTCTAAAATATTAAACTTACCTTGTAAGCATAGTTTAAATTTACCAAATATGTTATTAACAAACAAACATACGCAATCTTACATTCTTATTACAACTCCGTATATGAAATACACAAACCTAGTTTTTGTTATTTTAGTTATTTCTGCTTACATTCACTTATCTATATTTTATAAAAAATAGTATATGTATAAAACATAGTAGCCATTGGTCATGTGTAATACATAATATATGTACATATTTGCCATCCATATAGCTAATTCAATAATTGGCACGGGAATCCTGGTTGCGCAAGCCGGACTTGCTTTTTGCTGCTCTTTTATTATTATTTTTTTACCTTTTTATGTCAACGTCCGATGTTGCGATTTCATTACATAACTCTGGAGGTCGTTCTGTGAAAAGCCGAAGGGGATTGAACTTTTTTATGTTAGTGAACATTTCAAACAATTTCTAACTGGCATTAGCTTGTGAATTATCGCGGTCGCGCCGGTGTCATTTGTGAACTTTGACCTGAACACGGTATCTGGTAACAAAGTCTTAGTAAAAAAAACATTATTTTTTAGGTAACCACGCCATTTTAAATTATATTCTAACAGTCTCCATGAATGTTACTTTCAATCATAGAATTAGACAATTCTCAAAAGAAATATGTAAACATACATAATGCAAATAAACACGTAAAATGAAATGAGATCTAAGATTTTCGCGAGTTTTATTCATTTAAATGAAACTAATATTTTTCGGATAAACTACGCGTGATTTATTTTTGTAAAAAACTACATACTCCCGACGTTTCGGTTACTTTTCAGCAACCATGATCACGGGCAGACGAGATGTGAATGTCAGATATTCACGTGTAGTTTACCCGTAAAATATTAGTTTAATTTAAACGTAAAATGAAATTTGAACTTAGTTGGCGGTGAATGTGTGTTTTTAAACAAGTGTACGCTATCGTTTTAGAAGCAATTAGTAGTAAATAGGGTCTATCATGAAGTAAATTCACTATCGCTCCTTCGTTGGCTTTCTGTTAACAGAAGCAATTTCTTTCACAAGATCGGTTTGAATTTCACGAGTAAAATACAAGAACCTTGACTCACCCTTTTCCTAAAACCATTAATCCGTCCTGTTACTTCATAAATTCTAAGCCTTGAAAGGAGGAAAGCATTTTAAACTTTTAAATATCCCCTGTAAAGTTTTTCTATTAGTAATGATCCACTTACTGAGATGATTGGTTTGTTTTAGAAAAGCGTACAAAATAAGAAATACCTATTTACACTTTAAAATACTATTATAGTATAAATATATTCGTAACTATAATCTTACTATTATATTGAAATATTGTTCGGTGTCTTTAAGAAAAATGAAGAAACTATCTTTTAAACGTCAGATTAAATGCTATATTGTGAATATTTTATGTCCTCTTACGAGAATTTGCAATGTAAAAGTTTGAAATATTATAATAATGGTTTATATTATATTAAATTTCAATTTAAATCCATCTTGTAGCTGTTCTGTATCTTTATGTAAATTCTTTCCTTTATTTTCATATGAATATATTTCAAATTATATGAAACTAATGTATATGTACGAGTGTTTTGTAATTAAAGTTATATTGCATTGAATGTTAATATTGCGAGATAATAATTATATTATATTAAATTAATTAAACTGGATGTTTATGTGACAGCTTTAAAATATGAGAATATGACAGCACTTTAATAGTCGTAATTTAGGACTTTATTATTACAATGAATAAAGTAGATTACTCCTTACTCACGTATAATTATGAAAATAGTACCATTTGTTCGCTGTTAACTCAAATATGTGCTGTTATTGTTTATTCAATTTAGTTGAAATTAATATAAACAGTGCGTTTACAAATTTGCATAATATGCAGATGAGTATAGTTTATTTATTATTTCATAATAATTTTATTCAGAGTTTTCGCTTGTTTGGGAAATCTATTCATATTTGTCTTTTTAAAATAAGGTCATATCGTAAAAATTTCAATGCTTTTGTAAATCTTGTCCATGTACCATTTAGACATACAAAAGCACCACTTATTTCAAGGACGTAAAAATACACAATTGATGTTCAGATTCTTTTATAAAGTCACAAACAACCCACAAAGCTGCCAAAAGGTTATAATGATAAGAAATTCATTTTGCGAAAAACATTCTCAGTGTAAGTTTCTAGATAAATACAAAGTGTAAATAAATCTCTTTTAGTGGCTGTGTGCTATTCGTTCTAGTCTATAAACACGATCAGCTAACAATGCTTTTTAAGCGAAGCTCGGAAATTATAGTTTAGTAAAAGAGAATGTTATTGAGAAGGATATTTAGAGAATGAAATTTGTTTTTATTTATTCATTCACATGGTGTTTTTGTTAATTAAATAACTTTACAATATGAGCTCATATACGGTTATAATACTGTTGTATGCCAACTACAAATAAATATTTGTTTTAAAATATTCTCAAAAAAATGTTTGTTTTACCTAGCATATTTTATAAATTATTGTTGAGTTGTTTTTTGAAGTTTTTTGTTATTAATATATAATTATATGTATGTAATTCATGATTTTAAGTGTAATTTTAAAATAGGTACACAGAATAGAGTAGATGTTTCAATATGGGGATACCTTACATACGTGTGTCTCGTATGTGAAAAGTTGAGCTCAGGAGTCTGAAATTGACAAAAATGAGCGCCTAAAGCGTAATAGAGAATGAAATACAGCACGACGTCTTCATGAGTAATCCGAAAAACGTGAATAAAGAATTTCTCACATACGCATATATAGAAGAAGAATTGATTCTCCAAAATTTTTCTGATTAACAATTTTTTTTTTTGATTTCTCTTAGTTTTTAGAGGATCCCATTATAAAAACTTGACTTGGTGACCATAAGACCACCTGGAGGAAGCAAACTTTCAGATAAAAGTTTTTTTTAATCATTCCACGAGTATTCAAGAAATCGAGGAACAAACATGAAAAAAACAATTGAAAAAATACAGACAAATTTACAACTTCGTCCTTCTTTGAAGTCGCTTGATAACTAAATACAGTTAAGCTTATATTGTAATTATAATATATTTTATATCTCTTTGTTCGATCTTTTCTCAAACAGATACTACTGAAATGAAACAAGTTTATTGTATGTAAAATCGAAATTTATTTTTGTTATAATTTGTGTGTAATTTTGTACTTTTATCATGCTTTTGCTGACGTACTTATATATTTTTTGTCTTAATAAATATATATTTATTTTTTTCACAATTTTTTATTTATTTAGATCTTTGAATAGACCTTTATCATTTAGTTTATTTATTTTTATATATATATATTTCAATCATGATTAATTGACTTTACAATATGTTAAAATATATTTTTATATAATATACTATTACATATTCGGTTTTTTTTAAAGTCAAGTCTTTTAAGATATAAGAAAACAAAATCTAAAATATGTAATCGTAATTATGACAGTAATACGGACAAGTTCCTATAAAATATATGGCTACTTTTCGGATTCGCAAATCCTATAACAATAGATGCAGGCAATATCTTTAATTACTACTTGAAAGTTATCTCGATTCCTTAAATTACAATTGGCCTTTATAGCTCTTGGTCCTCACATTTGTTACAGTGACAGCTTTCGTTAATTTTATAGTGGAAGGGTAATTCAAAGTAAGTTTTAAAAAAATGACATAATAGCTAATAAGTCCTCAATTTCAAATTGCTTGAATAGTCTATAATTCCATAGTATTCGCTTATTCAGTTTTAGTCTGATTTACAGGCGAGATATTCCTTAAGCCAGTCCCTCCTATGTTTAGTTAGTATTAGTCACGTTGGTATAAATAAACGCATTTAGAAGGTTGACGTGATCGTCAACATGGTCTTTCATGTAGAATCGATTCCCATTTAACTTGATAATATGGATATTAATTACAAGATTCTAGAACAGCAGTGATAGGGCGCCCCCTTGGGGATAGCGTCAATCACTATTAATCCCCCAAATCCGCTCGCAGATAGTATAATGCATTCGCATATACTTGTTGCTAATCTAGACTGCCATATTATGATCTGCCTTTAATTTTTCTAAAGATTTTTTCCCTGCAAAGAATATTAAGAATTTGGAGGGGTTAAAGATTACCACCAGGTGGTTATCCCACTGACCTATGTAAAATTAACAAGTCTTTTGATAATAAACAGGCAACGGGTAAAACATCTACAAGGAAATATTAACAACAGAAGAAAAAGAATAGCGACCAAAGTAGATTGTGTCTTAGTTTGAAAATCCAGCTTGTCCTCTTCAGATAAGACATGAAACTAGTGTTATGGAGTATAAGACGGATTTAGAATAACAGTTACATGTCTGTATCCTAACAAGCTCTGAGGGTTGTAAAGTCATAAGTCATTAGGTTGCACATTGCCTCGACTAACAAAGAGGAACTGGGACTATTAAAAATATAAAAAATTAAGAGCCAGAATACACTTGTGTCTTGATATTATTAGACCATTAATAAGACTAACAGTATTAAATCAGCTATCTTTCGATTTGATCTTTAAAGTTCTAAAACTTAACACGGCTGACCTATTCATCTTTTATCGTTTCGTTTGAAGATTATCTTCTGTGTATAAGGGACATACATTTTCTATCGAGTACTTAACTGTAGAACTTTAATAAGATTTCTTTTATACATACTTTTGATAGTTATCAGCACCATTTCTCTAAATATCTGCAGCTGGATGAAGTCATCATCGCTCCTTAAACTGTATGCATAACATAAATTTCATAATAGTATAATATATTATTTGCTAGTTAATAATATTGATGTTTTGTGATTCAAGCAATAACAGTAAAGGATTTTCATCCTCTCAGAAGCAGAGGTTTATGGGCAATTATAAACAAAAATGTTGGTGTACTGAAATATTACTGTCACTTAAAGTTCTAAAATTTCAAAGAGAACAACTATTTTATTTCTTTTATAATGCGACAAAATCTAAAAATGGGACCCCATGAATAAATCTAAATTATCACAAGACGTATTACAATTTGATAAAACTTAATTAGAATTGTATTTGTCTACATACGAAGGCCTTCTACGAGGTAAGATAAGAAGAAATCCTCTTTTTATTACAATGTTTGTCTTAAATTTATTGGAATTTACCTATTAAATGAAAGGTAGTTGAAAAAATTCACACCTTTTTTATAAGTTACCTGTAGCAAATACGTAAATATAAGTTCTAGTTATGATTTTAAGTAGTACTTCAAACAGAAAAGACAACAACTGTTTGTTTAAAGGAAGCAAATAAACTTGTATAAATATTGAGATTAGGCAGTATATCAATAAAAGTAATTAGATTTCTATAAAACGATAAAGTATATTGTTTCTCAAGTGACGTTTTACAAAAAAAAAAGTAACAATCATACCACTGGCAGGAAACGTTAACTTAATAAAGACATTTATTTAGACCTTAGGTACTACTTTATAAATTTATTTATTCAACAATAATATTTCTACTATTCCTTTAAGAAATGAAATTAAAATTACGGTTTAAACTAAATTTTAAATACTACCCATACCAAACAACGCCAGACGTTAACGTCCGGACAAGAAAAAATACAATTCAAATGTACATCTTAATTAAGTGCAGCGTGTTAAGCACATATTTACTTCATCTTCAATATGAATGCTTTGTTGTTATTCTCTATTCTATTTTTGTTCTACCTTATAAAATAACACCCTTTACAGTATGTGAAGATAAATAGACTTTTCCTATGAGATTTCTTATGTTAATTTACAATTTCGTCGTCAGCGTGTACTTTGGCGAACCCTTAAATTGGATGGCGGGATCTAACCAGAAATTTTAGAAGGAAAGGGCTTCATGCTTCTTGACTGGCTTTTATTTTATAACCAAATTAAGCATATGCAATTTTTCTAACAAACCTATATGTATTATTTGTACATAATCTAAATTAATAACTGTTCATTCAAAGAAATTCAATAGTGCACAGCTCCAAACCACCACACAGATTCCATACATAACATTCGAGTTTTAGAAACCTAAGAATCGATAAGTTTACACAAAGTAAAACAAATATAATATAAATATGTTTGATAACCTTGAAAGTTTCTTACAAGCTTATGTTTACTGATTAAATATCAGTTTTTGTATAAAGAAATCTAACATTTTAATATATGATTTGTATCTTGTTTGTATAGTATATATGTTAATATTTAAATTATTCGATTGGTGTCATTTATGATTTTGGTGTAAAATAGAGTCTAAAATAATATTGTGAAGGACGCTTGCCTAGTTGGATAGCTAATAAAATAAAAACAATAGCGTCGGAAGCTTGATGCGTGACATTGAGAAAACCTTTCCTATTTCTTTTACCACATTCATTTTGCTTTTATGATAGAATTAGATAAAAAAAGTAAATTATATAAATATGCCGTATACCTATTCATCTACGATTTTTGAACTGAAAATCGTTTTGCCTGCTATTAAATATTGATATGTTATATACTTACCAAGTAAATTATACGCTTAAATAAGAATACCTTGTAAATACTTACATAGTAAATACAGGTAGCTAAGCTATTACACAGTTAAAAAAGGTTTCATCGCGATCCTTTAACCAAATTAGTAAATTGAGGATAAAGTTTTATAACTTTTACTGTATTGGTATTAAAAATCAATATTGAAAGCTGGAAACACAAAAAATAATTATTATTCACAAATTTAAATAACAGAATAGGATAAGAAATCAACTAAAAAGACTGAAATGATATGAATTCAATGCACTTTGAGACATTGTCTAACACGACTTCTATTCGCCACATTCTTCTA